>NC_053491.1:164012071-164283746 GCF_905171775.1 Rana temporaria
AAAAAAAAGACAAAATATTTCTGTATACTTATAAAAAAAACACATTATAAATACTTTTTTTTCCCCCTATACATGATCACATGACCACTGTTCTCAGCTGCATAAAAAGCTTAGAGAGCTTGGGGTGGAAAATATAGTGGAGTGTGTCAGCAGGAGGCAAGGAAAAAACTAGGGTTGTGGAAATTAACTATTAATTCCTCGATTAATCGTAAATTTTTTTGATCGATCAAAATTCTTTTGATTGGTACTCACCTCTCTGCCGGCTTCCGGGTCTTCAGGGAGTTCCGTCGGAGATCCGTTGATGTCACGGACGCTGGCGGGGCTTGCCGTGTCCATCTGAAGGGCCCCTTTGCTGTGCCTTCATATCTGCATGCCCGCGGGACCTTACTATCTACCACACGCAAGGGCTGTTACACTTCCCTCTATCAACCTGGGATTCTACAGCCAGCCACTGGGAGTTGTGATAGTTACCTTCACGGGACATCTACATGCCGACGGACTGATGTTAACCTCTCCTCATCTGGATTCAGCAGTGGCATCCTTGTACACATTTTTATACCAGTATCATACTTAGCTACATGTTTTTATGACTGCTTTTGCTACCGTTTGGTATTACTCGCACCATTTTTACAGTTTATGTAGCTACATCGATTTTATCTCCAGTACAATATTTATTTTGTTACCTACTTGAAGACTATAACAGTTTTAATGCTATTCCCATTGAGCGCTGCCTTTGTGTGTTTTTTGTATCCTGCTATCCATTTTTCCAGTGGTTGGTACTGTAGCTGCACTGGGAATCAGCCTGCAAGGAGATCAGCTAGAAGTAGTTGGATCTGTATGTGCGTTATAATTAATCAAAATTAGTAGATTAATCGATTAAAAAAAAATTGATTAATCGAACACGAAAATTTAAATCAGTAACAGCCCTAGAAAAAACACAACACTGTTCTGCCCAGTGAATGTGGAGAAAAAGTGTAGCGCTGTGATAAAATAGAGACAATGATATCTCTTAGTGAATAATAAATCAATGGTCACTATACTGAAACAGTGATAAGGTAACGAAAACAAACATATAATAATAAAGTGAATAACTTAGATGCCCCAGTTGAAGTCCCTCTAGGATGAAACACGTAGGGCTTGGTTTTTACCATTTCTCATATTGCCCCTTTTATATACTTTGTGATCACTTTTAATGTATACCTTGGTTTTATTTCAATAAAACCTATATTTTTTGACCTGCACCATTGGGGCTGCGTTTTCTTTCTCTCCCTCACATGTTGTTTGGAGTCTTCCATTCCCACCCCATCCCATCCCTTAAGGGGTTTACCACTATCCCTCCACATTCATTGTGAGATTGGACATCTTGGGATAATCGGGAGATCCTTTCAGGACACTGTGTATCCATGGCCCTCCACTGAAGATTCATCCCATCTGTTGACCCAGTCCGAGGAAGCCGAGCAGATTGTGCCCCGAGAGTGTTCATGCCTTGTTGATCTGCTGCCGCTGACAGGCAGAACCACGCTTTATGGTAAGCGCATTCTTATCTTCATTTAGAAAGTGATATTCTGTCTTTGAGGATCCACGTGGTCAATCTACCATTCATTTATTTCACCGGTTTTGGATGGACTTTCTAGTGATATATATATTATTTTTTGGTTGTGTGCTATCACAGCACCAGTTTATTTATTCACTTTATTATTATTATTTGTTTTCGTTACCTTATCACTGTTTCAGTATAGTGACCATTGATTTATTATTCACTAAGAGATATCATTGTCTCTATGTTATCACAGCGCTACACTTTTTCTCCACATCACTGTTCAAAATTTGTCACATTGTAGTGCAGCCGCTTTAGTTTTACATTTTTCTGGTTAGCGCAATATTTCTCCTGTTTTTCTTCCCAGTGAATGCCTGTGCAGAGGGAGTGATAGCACAAGTCTTGGCTATTAAAGGGCAAGCAGGCTGTGCTCCCAGCATAACCAGAAAAACTCACTCCACTGGGGTGGATGTGCTCTTATGCCAAGCGTGGTCAGTATACAATAGGAAAACAGGACAACAGGCAGAATCACCAGGTATTTAACACAAACCAAGTGGTACAAAGCGAATGGGATACTTAATATAAGTACATGGTACAACAGGCACATATCAAGAATATAACATGTTGGGGTAACATACTCTTTAACAGTTAACCTCCAAAGAATATGGGAAAAACTGGTTGTTTTTTGCAGCTAGGGGAAGTCAGAGGATCGCATCTTGATCTGTACAGATACTATATGTTTACTCATTTATACAATTTCATTTAATAAACTCCTGTTAATGCAAAAAAATACTAGCCAGTATTATCAAGGATAAACCTTGTAGGAATTTTAACAAGAACACTTGACTGGATGGCACAGTGTATTTCCTTGTAATCAGTTAAATAACAGGTTCCAGCAATGAGCTGCATTCAGACCAGTGAAAGGTGACCTGTATTTAGTGCCTGCAGTTATTACGCACCATGCCGTTTTGCAGCAGGTTATTAAACAAAACCCTTACAGTTCATCACAGCCACAATAAATGCAGCATGTAAAAGAATTCCATAAACAAAGACAGTATCTTAAACACCTATACTAAAACCGGTGGAAATACACCGGTGAAAACAGTGAAACCTCATCTGTCCCGTTAAATTTGCAGCGTGAAAGCCCTAGAGAGGGACACTGTACACTACATAGGGATTGAATGGACAGCTATCAAGTTGCAGCTCAATCAAATCTGGAAGGAGACTGGTGTGTATTACAATGTGAATATGTTTGGGTGCATGTACAGTATATATGAGAGAGTATTTCCTGGTGTTATTTTTAGATAAGTGCCAGAATTTTTTTTTATGCTAACACAATATGAAATGTACTAATATTGACCAAGTTAATTAAGTCTGCTGGACCGATGAAAGCAGGATGTTAATGCATAGACAATATGGTGCATGATTGGTAATTCAGCCTTCCTGTAAGGAAAATGATGTGGGAGATTGGGCAAAAATGATGGCTCAAATAACCTCAGTTATCTATATGGTTAAAAACAGGGTGAACAGATATCTGCGCTAACTTAGAAATACAATAAATAAGAAAAAAAAGCAGCTAGCACAGTTTGTAGATAAAGCAAACACAAATAATAAAGTCCAATAGTGCAGCACTTTAGTGAATAATAAAAATAATACAGTCCAAATAAGTGAGTATGGTCAACAATAAAGCCGATATGAAGGACCTCCACCAAAGGTTCAGTGTGCAGACAAAGAAAACACACCACACCACCGTGCTATCGATCTGCTTACCAGAAAGACATCAATATGGGCATAGAAAGTTAAATAATGCATGAAGTCAATGGCGGCCCCACTCTCCAACTTGATAGGTAGATGAAAGGGATGTCCACAAAAAGCATCAATGGTATAGGAACGTCCAGAACTCACAAGGACCGATAGGTATATAGTGCAATCATCAACAGGAGTTTGACCAAAATTGCAGAGAGGAAAGCAACAATAGTGAAGCCCGTAGGTAAAAAACACACAATTTATTGTATTGTAATTACAGGAACAAAACAGGCATCAAAACATAAAGGAACTCCGCAGCTCGTAGCGTACTTGTATCGGCCAGCCTAACATGTTTCATCCTATGTGGATATCATCAGAGACGTGGCCTAAGATACAAGTACTCCCAAATAAATACAAGTGATCCAAAAAACATCCAGGGCCATGATAGGCCCGCATGACAGCAGCAACAGCTATGCGCAATTACTGGCATCAGACAGCCCCAAGCGTGATCGCGCTAGTCAATAATCAGGAAGTGCACACAAAGAAAGGTAAACACGCATGCGAAGTGCAACCACACTAACCTGATGGACAGGAGCTTAAACCAGCCCAACAGTCACTTATTCCGGGGTAAAAAGGGACGGCTACAGCGGCGCATGCGCACTGATACAAATTGATTCAAAGTAGGAACCAATGTGCTCCAACGTCTCACCCAGAGGGCGGAACAAAAACAGCGCCCACCGGAAGTGACACGAGCACAAAGGAAACAGCCAATGGTGTAAAGCACATGATAACAACATCTGGGACACGGGATGGACTCTGTGTAACTGGAAGTGCGATCAACCCCGGAAATGGCACAATATTTGCGTTCCAAATGTCCAAGAATTAAAATTAATCCAGCAACAAAGGTAAAAAAAGATATGGAACAATATGGGACATTGACAATATAGTACATAAATAAATAGACTAATACAGCATGAATATACATGTACTGTATATAAATCAAAATGAAGTTCATCATAGAAAGGAGGATGAAAATATATGGTTGCAGATGAGCTGTATACAGTACATATGATCAGTAGACAACAGGGGGTAATTTTACAACATAGACTGCTTTCCCCTGAGCCAGATCTTTCTTTACTCTACTACTACATAAAATAATAATTTTTATGCAACCATGTCAATTTGTCCACTGCATAACATTTTATATTTTAAAGTAGAGAATGGTTAAAATGGTTGTAACCCTAAAAAAATTATCCTGTGCCTTTTAAAGCAGGATTTACACTATAGTTTACGTGCGGTGTCATTTGTCCCTCTCTATGCTGTAAAATGCCTGGTTGATCCTGCCTGTTCCTGTGTCCCCCTTAGTGTGATGACCATGGTAATCATGGCTGCTGATCCATGATACCGTAGTCAGTTTACATGCCACCATTAGCCCGCAGTCTCTCCCTCTCACCCTCCCTACCTGCCTGTCAGCTTGGAAGTCTGTGTGTGAGCCACCTCCTCCTGTCCCTCCCATCTCCCCACCGCTATGGCTGTAAAATCACTAATCTCAAATCCTGGAAGCCCCTCTGTTACAGAATGATATATGGTGCAGTGTCTGTGTTTTTCAAATTATGCAGCAAAATACCTTATATCACAGCCCCGCTGTGAGCTCACGTGACCTCCTGCTGCTCTCCTACTCTCCTTCCAGCTGATGGGTAATCTCAGCCCCTCCCACTGTAGTCCTCAGATCAGGAAAGGCGAGTGTCGGGAGGTCACAAGAGCGCACGGCGGCGCTCTGAAATAAGAGATTTCACTGCATAAATAAAAAAAAACACAGATGCTGTGTTTTTATATTTCTGTAATAAAGGAGATTTCAGGATTTGTGATTGGTGACTTTACAACCACTTTAAAGTGCCAGTTAACAAAATTAAACATGACCTATATGCTGTTTCTATGTAGTAATCTAAGGTTTTCCTTGGCTACTTGTAATGCTAATTATGTTGTATTATTTATTTATTATTTGCAAATACTTATAGTAGCGCAAATTTACATATATATTATGCATTCACATCGATCCCTGCCCTCAAGGAGTTTACTATGTATAAATTAGCTGGCGATCTTGCCAGCAGCCTGTTTTGTTGATTGTCATGACAACAAAATCCCCAGGATACTTTCTGGTTATAGCTGTCACGTCATCCAATGTCTTCCCTGTATCTCAGCTGTACCAACATACTACATCCTATACACTATAGCAGTCAGCCTGTATTTGCAAAAGCAGCCATAACTCCATGACTGTGCATAGTTTGGGATTGTGCTATTCATAATGCTGTAGGCAGAAAGTATATAAGGCAACCACTCTTAGGCCCCGTACACACGTCCGAGGAACTCGACGGGCAAAACTCATCGTTTTGCTCGTCGAGTTCTGTGTGAAGCCGCCGAGGATCTCGGCGAGCCAACTTTCCTCATTGAACAACGGGGAAATAGAGAACATGTTCTCTATTTGGCTCGACGAGGAACTCGTCGGCTTCCTCGGCCGAAAGTGTACACACGCCGGGTTTCTCGGCAGAATTCAGCTCCGGGCGAGTTTCTGGCTGAATTCTGCCGAGAAACTTGGTCGTGTGTACGGGGCCTGAGGCCTCATATCACACGACCGAGTTTTTCGGCAAAAACCAGCAAGAAACTTGCTGGGAGATATTTTTTTGCCAAGGAAACCGGTCGTGTGTACATTTTCGTTGAGGAAACTGTCGAGAAACTCGACGAGCCAAAAAAAGAGCATGTTCTCTATTTCCTCTGTGGGAATGGAGAAACTTGCCTTGTCGAGTTCCTCGACAGCCTAACAAGGAACTTGACGAGGAAAACGATGTGTTTCGCCCGTCGAGTTCCTTGGTCGTGTGTACGAGGCTTCAGCTAGGGTTCTCCAGAGGTTGCTATGGTTTCAATGAGCTGTGCTTGATTGACCTCTCATTTGATGGTGCCTGCATAGTTCCAGGGACAACATCACTTGGCAAAGCTAGCTGTAAGGCTGAAACTCTGACCACCCTTCTAAGGGTTGCATTCTTCCAACTGAACACCGATGTATTGGGCATGTTTACCATTGTCCCCTCCAGTAAATTGGTTTTGTTAAGGATTCACTGAGGTCTGAAAATTATTTAGGTGTTTCTCTGGAAACCACCTGACCTTCAGAAGTCAGATTAAAACTCTGCTCTTTTGATATCAAGAGACAGGAACAACAAGCGCCCAGAGGCGATTCAGTTTGCATGTGCCGCGCTATATAAGTTTTTCATTCATTCATTCATTCTGGTCTATAAATTGCAATAATCCTTTTATCATCCAAACCATCCTCTTTGCTCTTCCCAAGACCTCTTGACCATTAGCTCTCTTGTCAGCTCTTCCCATGCTCACCTCCAGGATTTCTCCAAAGCCTCCTCCATCCTCTGGAACTCTCTACTTCATCCTGTCTGTCTATTCTCTACTCTGTGCACCTTTGGACAATCCCTATAAACTCATCTTCAGGGAAGCCTATCACATCTCTACAACTGAACAAGTTAACTTTTACATTCTTCATCAACTTTCTCCTTGCTTTTACATTGCAAGCTCACAGAACAGGACCCTCCTAACCCTCTTGTCTTGAATTGTATTGTAACTGTACATCCTTTCTTTATATTGTAAAATTCTGCACAAACTGTTGGCGCTATATAAATCGTATATTGTAATAATATATCACTAATAATAACAATTACAATGCCCATAGCAGTAAATGCTTCCCAGGTCTCCATGAAGCTATAAAACCCCTGGGATTTGTGATGTTGATGGAGAAGCAACATTAAAGCTGCTGAGTATATTTTCAGATCTTGTGGGGGAGATGGACAGAAAAGAGTCATATGACCACCAATAAAAATGTCTATGGCTATTTGGAGGCCATTTTTATTAAATGATGTTAGCAATAGTTACCGTAAAACCCTGGGTAGGTGTTTTTCTGGGTTCTATTGGGGAGATTTTCCTTCACATCCAAAGTCAAGACACAGGGGTGAATTTACTAAAATTGGAAAGTGAAAAATCTGGTGCAGCTGTGCATGGTAGCCAATCAGCTTCTAACTTCAGCTTGTTCAATTAAGCTATGACAAAAAAACCTGCACTCTCCGCCTAGGTTCACACTGCTGCGAATTCAAAATCGCGGTAAAATGTGCGATTTTACCACGATTTCGTGGCTGCGATTTTGCCGTGATTTCGGCCGCAATTTAATGTAAATAGCGGCCCGAAATCGCAAAAAGTAGTACAGGAACTACTTTTTTAAATCGCAGATGTGGCGTCGCACTGATTAGGACAGTGCCATTGCCGACAATTGCCGCCGATTTGAGATGCGATTTGACATGTCAAATCGCATCTCAAATCGTTCCAAATCGTACCCAGTGTGAACCAGGGCTCCAGTTTCAGTAAATCGATCCAACTTCTCTCTCCAAATAAGGGACATGGCGTCACACACAGCTGTCACCAGAAAACGGGTCCCCATTGGAAGATTTCCCCAGTATTCCTGTTCTGTAAACAACTGTAGGAATAGAGAAATTCTTTGGAGGAACGCTTCAACTTCCTATCATGTATCACTGTACAGACACATACTATATTTGCAATTACTGTAATGTATATAGTATATTAGCTGGGTAGACTTGGAAGAAGTTTTATTCAGAATTTAAAAAGAGTATCGGTATTATTCATGTTTTAATATGATTTTGAAATAAAAGTGAATGCTTTTTAGCACTGACTTTTTTGCTACCATGAACGCCACCCTTTTGTTTCCTTGTTCTTTTGTTAGAGGAAAAAACCTGACAAGGATTCTACCCCCTGGCCACAAAAAAAAGATTTTGGCTGAACACAAATTTAAGTACCAGTTTACCAGGCACCGAGCCATGAGGATCCCTATGAGAGACATTTGTAATCTCTTTATCTTTGTCTAATTAGAAGGTGGTACAGAAAAGAATACTAACCTCCATGTGAAACTTAGAAAATAATCCTAAGCAAAAGGTAGGAATGAGAAGTGTAGTATTAATGTGCAGCAGGGGTCTCAAACTGGCGGCCCTCCAGTTGTTTCAAAACTACAAGTCCCATGAGGCATTGCAAGGCTGACAGATACAAGCATGATTCCCACAGGCATGATGGGACATGTAGTTTTCGCAACAGCTGGAGGGTGACCAGTTTGAGACCCCTGATGTAGCTCTGGGGGTCCCACTGTCCTGCAATTCTAAGTTCCAGCCCCGACTTGCATCCCTTCCGGTGACATAATTTCTGTCTGTGCGCTCCACGCTGGTTTGGTGTTAGACTTCTAGGACCTACAGGGACCCCTGTGCCTCCAACCATCTCCTTTCACCCTGCAGGACCCCCCCCCCCCCCTCAGGGTTGAGTACTATTGATGAGAAATTTTACAACTTATATCTTGTGAGTGTTTTTAATCCTGTGATAATAAAACCTGTACAGTAATACTACACTCAGGTGGAACCCCCCCCCCCCTTTCTTCTCTTCTCATATCTTTTCAGAGTTGTACACACTCTTAGGATGGCTGCTTTCATTAGTTACTTGTGATTGATGGACTTATGGACTGAGCTTGTCTGCTTTTATTCATATCCATTGTTACATAATTACATAGTTTGTAAGGTTGAATAAAGACAATAGTCCATGCAGTTGAACCTGTGTTGGTGTGTGATTATGTGTAGAAAATAATTTCCCATACCCCTGTATATTGTTTTCGCTAAGATGCATGTCAATGAGTCTTTTAAAACTATCCATACTTCCTGCCGACACCACCGATTTTGGAAGAGTGTTCCACATCCTTACTGCAGTGAAAAAAAACCTATGCAGTTTAAGGTTAAACTGCTTCTCTTCCAGTCTCATCTTGTGGCCCTGTGTCCTCTTACACTCCCTGGGACTGAAAAGTTTCATACTTATGCTAGCATCACTCTTATTTGTATATTGCTATCATATCTCCACTCAAGCGTCTCTTCTCCAGTAAGAATAAATTTAGCACTTATATTCATTCCTCATAATTGAGGTCCTCCAGTCTGGGCCAGATTTCCCACAAGGCCAACAAGGCCAGGCCTCGGGGCGGCACTCTGTGCAGGGCGGCGCCACGCGGCGGAGGAGACAAGTAATTTTTCAGCGGGCCGTGCGGTGGCAGAGAGAGATTACATCTCTCATTGCCCGCACTGCTGTTCCAACTTCCGCCCTTACTTACAGGGCCGTAAAGTCTGCGCGACACAGAAGAGAGAGAATGATGTCATCTCTTACCACCCACCCTCACTCTCATCTCTCACTCGAGTCTCATGTTTCACGGTTCACCTGCAGCTAGTTTCCCCGCGTGGGAGAGGAGAGGCTGTGACAGCACTCTGCAATGCTGGGGGGGCTTGATTTTACATGCAATTAGTCACAAACTGGTACTTTTTGGGTGGCAGCCAGGTAACTGTGGCAAACACCATTCTGCTAGCAGGCAGTGTGGCAAGTGACATCCCCATATGGTGGAAGGCAGTGTGGCAAGTGACATCCCCATATGGTGGAAGGCAGTGTGGCAAGTGACATCCCCATCTAGTGGCAGGCAGCATGGCAAGTGACATCCCCATCTGGTGGAAGGCAGTGTGGCAAGTGACATTCCCATCTGGTGGCAGGCAGTGTGGCAAGTGACACGCTCATTCTGATTTATGGTGAGTTGAACTATTTCATTTTATATTACAATTTAATGATAGAAATAATGCATTTCAATCATCCTGACACCATAACAACCATGGTGCCGGAATGGTTGAAGCACTAACACCAGTCTTTGTCTGCGAAAAATCGCTTACCCCCCGGGCCTGCCTCCAGTCCCCATATTAATTTAGTTGCCTTTCTCCGGACTCTCTCCAGCTCCAGGACATCCTTTGTGAGTATTGGTGACCAGAACTGCACACAATACTATATGCGGCTACACCAGAGTTTTATAAAGTGGCAGGATTATCATTTTATCTCTGGAGTAAATTCCCTTTTGATTGCATGCTAATATTCTGCCAGCTTTGGTAGCTGCAGCTTGACACTGCATGCTATTATTCAGTCTGTCTCCTACAAGGACCTCTAGATCCTTCTCCATCCTAGAATTCCCTAGAGGTTCTCCCCCAATAAGTAATTTGGAATTATATTTTTACTTTCAAAGATTTTTATTTGTTAAAAACAAGAATATTTGAAATACACTATTTCCAGCGAGGCATTATAAGAACCTTTGTGAGTACAAGTAAGATCAGCACTTAACCACTTAAGACCCGGACCTTTATGCAGGTAAAGGACCTGGCTAGTTTTTGCAATTCGGCACTGCGTCGCTTTAACTGATAATTGCGCAGTCGTGCGATGTGGCTCCCAAACAAAATTGGCGTCCTTTTTTTCCCACAAATAGAGCTTTCTTTTGGTGGTATTTGATCACCTTAGCGTTTTTTATTTTTTGCGCTATAAAAAAAAAATAGAGCGACAATTTGGAAAACAATGCAATATTTTTAACTTTTTGCTATAATATCCCCCAAAAATACATAAAAAAACGTTTTTCTTCTCAGTTTAGGCCAATACGTATTCTTCTACCTATTTTTGGTAAAAAAAATTGCAATAAGCGTTAATCGATTGGTTTGCGCAAAATTTATAGCGTTTACAAAATAGGAGATAGTTTTATTGCATTTTTATGATTTGTTTTTTTTTTACTACTAATGGCGGCGATCAGCGATTCTTTCCATGACTGCGACATTATGGCGGACACTTCGGACAATTTTGACACATTTTTGGGACCATTGTCATTTTCACAGTAAAAAATTCTATAAAAATGCATTGTTTACTGTGAAAATGCCAGTGCAGTTTAGGAGTTAACCACTAGGGGGCACTGTAGGGGTTATGTGTGACCTCATATGTTTTTCTAACTGTAGGGGGGGCGGGGCTGGACGTGTGACGTCATTGATCATGTTTCCCTATATTAGGGAACACACGATCAATGAAGATGCCACTGTGAAGAACGGGGAAACTGTGTTTACACACAGCCCCCCCCGCTCTTCAGCTCCGGGGACCGATCTCGGGACTCTGGCGGCGATTGGGTCCCGCGGCCGCGGTCACGGAGCTTTGGACCGGGTCACCGGCACGAGCCCGTGACCCACGGCTGGGCACTTAAAAGGACGTACGGGTACGTGCTTGTGCCCAGCCGTGCCACTCTGCCGACGTATACCTGCAGGAGGCGGTCCTTAAGTGGTTAAGGTAAGGTAAAGCCGAATTCTCTGGTTTGGCTTCATGTTCCTTGTGTGACATTCACGCATTTTGATATCTGTAGCCACAGTTTGGGTGTAGTACTCCCGCCACCCCTAATGGGATCATACTGTACCCGGAGGACCACCCCCAAATAACTAGAGAAAAACAATAACCATGGATAAGCATTGAGCTTTGCATATGGAAAAGGCCTCCATGCCCCGTGGGAATAGCCCTTTGTCAGATTATTCTAGAGGTGCTTAATCCAAAGGGTCACTTTGGTTGTTGTAATGGGCCAAAGTGTAGGAGAGAAGGGAGGAGAGGGGAGAGATTGGATGGTTAGTAGAATAGAAGAAGAGAGAAAGAAGAGCCAATCAACAAGAAGTGAGGTGAAGTTTCAGTTGTGTCGTGCAATAGTCATCCCACCACAGGGGTCACTGTGACTTGCAGAGCTCTTGCTGTAGACTCACCACTCCAATTTTTCTTAGGGGTGTCAAACTGATGGCCCTCCAGCTGTTGCTGAACTACCAGTCCCATCACACTTTTTTGTCTTTTTTTGTTTGTGCACGTTTTGTCTCGCTGTGTGACTACTAGGGTGCCGGTCCTCGGGCCAGCCCTGAACGTCTTGGGAGTGGGTGGACATGGCCTTCTGGCTTAGTTTACCTGCTCTCACGGGGTCTCCCTTCGGGGGAGCCCCACCTAGTACTGAGAGGGTTCTGTTTCGGCAGTCCCTGTCAGCTTCGGTTGCTCGGACCACAGTACCTCAGTCCCCGGGGGATCAGGATTTTTTGGTTCCCTTCTTCACAGGAGGACCACTTGACGTTGCACCCGTCTGCACGTTTTTGTGAACACTCTTTATGTGTGTGCACATTTTTTCTGGAGTTCTGGAGGGCCGCCAGTTTGACACTTGTGTGAGACTTGGCACGCAAATTTTCTACAAATTGGAAAAGTGTCAACTAGAACTTGTGCTTCAAGTGCCCTGGAGGTGCACAACTTGCCAGTAAAAATGTGCAGCAAGCTAAGACTTACGATTCAACACTGCCACAAATTTGTGGCAAGTTATCCTTGCTGTCTGGAATATACATTTCACAGTATTTTGCACTAGTCACAGTTTATATCACAGCAATCTGAATTACATACGAATGTGTTACAACATTTCAAGCGTGCCAAGGTAAGTTTATCCAAGGAATGCAACAGTGAAGGAATAGAGAAAGAGTAACACATATGAGTTGTTGTATGAGCATTATCCCCTTCCATGTAACTGTCTCATTCTGGTTTAAGAATAGCACATTATCAGAGGCGTTGCTAGGGGGGTGCGGGGGGTGCGGTCCGCACCGGGTGACACCCGCTTTTTTCCCGTTTTTTTTTTTTAGCTGACATGCCCAGCCTGCCCTGTGCAATCCCAGCCTGCCTTGTACCACCCCAGCCTGCTCTGTGCCACCCCAGGCTGCCCTGTACCACCCCAGCCTGCCCTGTATCACCCAGCCTAACCTGTACCACCCCAGCCTGCCCTGTACCCCCCCAAACAGCCCTGTACCACCCCAGCCTGCCCTGTACCACCCCAAACAGCCCTATACCACCCCAGCCTGCCCTGTACCACCCCAGCCTGCCCTGTGCCACCCCAAACTTTCCCATGCCACCCCAACTTGCCCTGTGCCACCCTAACTTGCCCTGTACCACCCCAATCTGCCCTATGCCACCATAACTTGCCCTATACCACCCCAACCTGCCCAATGCCACCCTAACTTGCCCTGTACCACCCCAACCTTTCCCATGCCATCCCAACTTGCCCTATGCCACCCTAACTACCATATCTCACCCCAACATGCCCTATACCACCTTAACCTGTCCTATACCACCCCACTACACCAAGCTGCCACTATACCACTCTATACTACCTTAACCTGCCACTATACTGCCCTATACTATCATTTACAGGGGCTGGTTTGGGGTGCGCCCCATGCGCTGCCTGCTTGGTGCTGGGCAGCCTAGACAGAGGGGGGGTGACACCATGTTTTACCGCACCGGGTGACACCAACCCTAGTGACGCCACTGCACATTATTAAACAAAAATATGATTTTGAAACCTCTTTAAAATGCTCTAATTATACATTCTTACCATTTAGAAGGCCGCTCTTAAAGAAAGCTATTGACAACTCACTAGTGCTTAGTTAAAAGATTAAGGTGAAGCTCATAAAATTGCAATTTAATTAAAGTTTCCATTAAAGAGCTTCAGTGCTTTAAAGACTAAGCAAAAAGTCTTTTTATATGAAGTTTAAATTATTTTTAGTCCAAAAGCTTCGATGTGTCGATGTAGCAGATGTCCATGAACGCTTGTCTTTTTTACTGTCACAAAAACTAATGAAACATTAATTAATGATACTGCATTTCAAAGGCCATATTCAATTTAGAAGAGTGCTCTTTTCAGGTATCAGGTGAGGAAGACTAAGTGACACCTGGAAGCAGGTGCTGTCGTGCAAACTCTAAACAAACAGAGTTTTAAAGAATACTTTGCGGAACTTAACAGACACCTGAAATTGTTCCAGCAGATGGAAGGACATGTAATCTGCTGCTACACGATGAATCTTGGCTGCAATTAAATAAACATTAAATACATTACAGCTTACCACAATTATACAGTATAGCGAGCTAATTAATCTTGTCACTATGATATTTAGTTACGCTTTTGGAGAACTGTTTTAATCCTGCAATAAATAAGTACATGAAGAGCCTTGACTGTTTTTTATGTTTTAAAGTTGAAAGAGATTAAAGCTGGCCCCCAGGCAAATTTATAAACACATTAATCCAGTTATCGTATATGCTCGAGTATAAGCCGAGTTTTTCAGCACATTTTTTTGTGCTGAAAATGCCCCCCACGGCTTATACTTGAGTCACCTTTTTGCGCATGATCTCCCGGAATTTGGGGACCTGGTACTGGCCGACCGTAGGTCCCCAGGACTCCAAACTTGGCACACATGTAGCCCCACTCTTCCTCTACAAGTGTGCAGTTTGTTGTCCGAGGGACTTGCGGCCTGGGAGCACCGATTTTTGCTGGGCACCCCTTCCGTAGACTCCCATGTTAAACAGTAATTTCTCTGGAGACTTTGGGGACCCGGTACCGGCAGGTCGTAAGTCCCCTGGCACACATGTAGCTCCATTTCTCCTCTACAAGTGTGCAACGTTTGTTGTCTGGGGGACCTACGGCTGTGGAGCACCGATTCTTCAAACCGGGCACCCCTTCCATAGACTTCCAGAAGCGCATTTGTGTGGTCAGGCACTGATGTTGGATAAGAAGGCCTGGCTCGCAGTTTCCATTCTAATTTTTACCATCTATCGGGTTGAGGTGAGGACTCACGCCAGTCATTTTCTTCCACCCCAAACTTGCTCATCCACACTATATTGCCAAAAGTATTGGGTCACCCATCCAAATTATTTTGTTGGAGTCTGGATTTTTGTGTGTGGCCGTTTCTCAGGGGTTGGGTTTGACCCCTTAGTTCCAGTAAAGAGAACTCTTAAGGCATCAGCATACCAAGACATTTTGGACAATTTCATACTCCCAAATTTGTGGGAACAGTTTGGGGATGGCTGAGCACCATGACTGACCATGACCATGATGGAGCACCAGTGCATAAAGCAAGGTCCGTAAAGACATGGATGAGTGAGTTTGGAATGGAGGAACTTAGCTGGCATGCACAGTCCTGATCTCAACCTAATAGAACACCTTTGAAATGGAATAGAGTGGAGACTGCGAGCCAGGCCTTCCTGTCCAACATCATTGCCTGACCTTTACAAATGCACTTCTGGAAGAATGGTCAAACATTCCATAGATACACTTCTATACCTTGTGGACACCCTTCTATACCTTGTGGACACTGCAGTTAGGGGCTGAACTACACGTGGCCAAATAACTGTCTGTGGTATATATATATATTTTTAGCCTCGATTTTCTCCATCTCTTTTCTTGTGGACACCCTGCCCAGAATAGCTAAAGCTGTTATAGCTGCAAAGGGTGGTCCAACTCAATACTAAAGGACTAAGACTAGGATGCCATTAAAGCTCATGTGCGGGTTAAGGCAGGCATCTCAATACTTTTGGCAATATAGTGTATTGACCGGATTCAGGTAGGGGCACGTATCTTTAAGGCGGCGCAGCGTATCGCATTTACGATACGCCGCCTTAAGTCAGAGAGGCAAGTGCTGTATTCACAAAGTACTTGCCTCCTAACTTACAGTGGCGTAGCGTAAATGGGGCCGACGTAAGCGCGCCTAATTCAAATGAGGATGAGGGGGCGTGTTTTATGTTAGTGGGGGGTGACCCGACGTGATTGAAATTTTTTACGAACGGCGCATGCACCGTCCGTGTACATATCCCAGTGTGCATTGCTCCAAAGTACGCCGCAAGGACGTATTGGTTTCGACGTGAACGTAAATTACGTCCAGCCCTATTCACGGACGACTTACGCAAACGACGTAAAATTTTCAAATTTCGATGTGGGAACGACGGCCATACTTAACATTGACTACGCCTCCTAGGGGGCAGCTTTATCTTTACGCTGCATATCTCTTACGGAAACGGCGTATCTTTACTGCGACGGGCGCACGTACGTTCGTCAATCGGCGTATCTAGTCATTTACATATTGTACGTCAAACTCAACGGAAGCGCCACCTAGCAGCCAGCCTAAAAATTACACTTTAAGATACGGCGGCGTAGGAGACTTACGCCACTTGTATCTTAGCCTAATTTAAGCGTATCTGGTTTCCAGAATACGCTTAAATTAACGTCGTAGATTCAGAGTTACGACGGCGTATCTACTTATACGCCGGCGTAACTCTCTATGAATCTGGCTATTCATTTCCACAACACAAGCCATTTTATAATTTAAACTAAAACTAAAGCTCCTGTATAACAACCTAAGCAAATCCCTAATCCAGTTATTATGTGATGCACAAGCCTCATAAAAATAAAAATAAATTCTTTATCTTTCCTGACTCATTCTTCATTTGTTTCTCATACACTCCAACACCAGACACTGCAGCTCACAGTAGGAAGGTGACAGCATCATAGGCAGGCAAGCTACAGACTTGCCACAGAATCACAGGAAGCTGCATTGCATGGACTTTACTGGTGGGCTCAACTAGTATTTGGTTGGCCTTTACACGTAAGTGCAGACGCACCTAAAATAAAGTCCTGCAACACATATTTTTTAATGGGAGGCCATAGTTTTGTTTTAATATGTATACAGTGTAAATATATATATATATATATATATATATATATATATATATATATATATATATATATAGATAGATATATAGATAGATATATAGAACAGCATATAGGTCTAGAGCTATTAGAGTTTTCTAAAGTAGTCAAACAATAAAATTAATTGTCCCTTCCTGCAATTCAACCCGTTGGCGTACAGAATGCCCCCGAGGATCTCATTTCCTATCCAGGTGATGGGATCACTGCTTTTCCCAGAAGTCTGCACTAATCAAATTTCAGGCATCCTTTAATCCTTTAATGGGGTTTTCATTTTTGTGAGATAGTCTTCTATTAAAGGAATAAAGATGATACAACTTTTTCTCATTATATCACTGACATTGCTCGTTTTTCTACAATAAAGGCATATTCTCCCATTTAGAATTCAGTTTGAGAAAGGTCATGGTAAAACAAACGACATTTTTTTTCATAACAGAAAAGGGCAAGAATCGACAGAAAAAGTTTTCTGAAATCTTTGCAATGTATATATCCTACTACTGCAACAAAACTGGAGTTATTGTACATTTTAAGTATGCTTACATAGCAATAAGAAAAATACCCGATTCTCTCCTGATATCAGTATCATGTAATCCCACCGCAGCATTTACATCACAAGCAGCAAACTGGGGAAACAATTCTCTTTTAGAATGTAAATTGTACCCATGTAGTATTTCAATCTGTTTGCTTGGAGTCTACCTTTAAAATAACGCCATCCTTAGAAACACATAGGGGTTTATTTACAAAAGGCAAATCCTATTGCAATGTAAGCATACTTAAAATGTAAAATTTTTGGGATAAAAAAAAAAGTACAATGCCTTGCAATGCCTCATGGGAAATGTAGTTCCACAACAGCTGGAGGGCTACTGGTTGCCTTCCCATGACCTAAAGCAGGGATCTCAAACTGGCAGCCCCCCAGCTGTTGCAAAACTAGTCCCATCACACTTCTGCCTGTGGAAGTCATGCTTGTAACTGTCATCCTTGCAATGCCTGATGGGACCTGTAGTTTTGCAACAGCTGGAGGGCCGTCAATTGATCTGCGCCCATGTCAGGTAGTCATTCACTATACAACCTCTTTACTAAGTGAACATGTACGTACCAGTTCCTGAGTACAATATCCATACTGTATATTTCACCAGAGGAGACAATTGTTCTGCATATTGAATGCAAAGGTCAATACTCATTAACACTTTGCTGATAAATCAAGAGTTGAATAGTCTAAAAAACAACCACTAGTAAGCGAAATAACAAGGAATAATGACACATGGTTATTTGTTTAACCACTTGCCGACCGCTGCACGCCGATATACGTCGGCAAAATGGCAGCAGTAGGCAAATGGACGTACCTGTATGTCCCCTTTAATAAGCCGTGCGGCGGGCGCCCGTGACCGCGCCTGCGGGCCCCGCAAAGTCGATGTTCTCTGGCGGCCCGCGATCGTGTCATGGAGAGGCAGAATGGGGAGATGCCTATGTAAACAAGGCATTTCCCTGCTCTGCCTAGTGACAGGACAGTGATCTACTGCTCCCTGTGATCGGGAGCAGCGATCACTGTCGTGTTACTTGTAGCCTAGCCCCCTCACAGTTAGAATAACTCCCTAGGACACACTTAACCCCTTCCTCGCCTTCTAGTGGTTAACCCCTTCCCTGCCAGTGTCATTTACACAGTATTCAGTGAATTTTTATAGCACTGATGGCTGTATAAATGACAATGGTCCCAAAATAGCGTCAAAAGTGTCTGATGTGTCCGCCGCAATATCTCAGTCTCGATAAAAATCGCAGATCGCTGCCATTACTAGTAAAAAAAATAAAAATAATAAAAAATGCCCTATTTTGTAGACACTATGGCCCGGATTCAGATAGAATTGCCTATCTATCTGCGGGCGTAACGTATCACAGATACGTTCCGCCGCTGTAAATTAAGGCGCAAGTTCCGTATTCAGAAAGAACTTGCGCCCTAAGTTATGGCGGCGTAATGTATGTGCTCCGGCGTAAGCCCACCTAATTCAAATCTGGATGATGTGGGCGTGTTTTATTTAAATTTCATGTGACCCTGCGTATTTTACGTTTTTTACGAACAGCGCATGCGCCGTTCGTGAAAGAATCCCAGTGCGCATGCTCGAAATTACGCCGCAAATCGTCATTGCTTTAGACGTGAACGTAACTTACATACAGCCCTATTCGCAAACGACTTACGCAAACGACGTAAAATTTTCAAAATTCGACGCAGGAATGACGTCCATACTTAACATAGGATACCCCTCATGTAGCAGGGGTAACTTTACGCCGGAAAAAGCCGAACGTAAACGATGTAAAAAAATGCGCCGGGCAGAAGTACATTTCTGAATCGGCGTATCTACCTAATTAACATATTCCTTGCGTAAATATACGGAAGCGCCACCTAGCGGCCAGCATAAATATGCAGCCTAAGATACGACGGTGTAAGACACTTACGCCGGTCGGATTTTAGGGAAATCTATGCATAACTGATTCTCTGAATCAGTCGCATAGATACGACAATGCAACTCAGAGTTACGACGGCGTATCCAGAGATACGCCGTTGTATCTCCTTTCTGAATCCGTTCCTATAACTTTTGCGCAAACCAATCAATATACGATTATTGCAATTTTTTTAACAAAAATATGTAGAAGAATACATATCAGCCTAAACTGAGGTAAAAAAAAAATGATATATATATATTTTTTAGTGATATTTATTATAGCAAAAAGTATAAAATATTGCTTTCTTTTCAAAACCGTCGCTCTTCTTTTGTTTATAGCACAAAAACGAAAAAAACGCAGAGGTGATCAAATAACACCAAAAGAAACCCCTATTTGTGGGAAAAAGGGACGTCAATTTTGTTTGGGTGCCACATTGCACGACCGCGCAATTGTCAGTTAAAGCGACACAGTGCCGAATCGCAAACAGTGCTCTGGTCAGGAAGGGGGTAAATTCTTCCGGGGCTGAAGTGGTTAAGGTAAACCCTCAACACAGTTTATCCACAGCCCATAATTAAACATGACAACATAGAATGGTACAGTATGTATTTAGGATGTCCAATGTAGAGATTCTGCATAAGGTGCACACAATTCCTGTGCAATATGTTTATATTTCTAATGTTTTGCTGCAAGGAATTGCAAAATGTTGGCCAGTTACGCAGAAAAAAAAAATATATCACCTTTGTATAATCATGTTCTTTATATACCAGGTAAATGTAAACACTGAACGGAAGATAACAACGCGAGTTAAAGCTTCGGTAACACAGACAGTTCTGCTGCATCATCCAGGTTCAGCTGTGCAAACAGGTGATTACCTGTATCAAAGTTTCAGCACCTTAGCTGTTCCATGGAAAAAGTGATGCAAATTGTTTGGAGGCAGCAGATCCCAGTATTGTTTGTCCAGATAGCAAACACCTGGACATGTGCCCACTTCTCTCAGATAATTCCCTAACGGCACAGTAATATATCAGTAAAACGGATACAAAACTAAACACGAAGGGCCATATTCACGTAGAATTCCGGCGGCGTAACGTATTGCATTTACGTTACACCGCCGCAAGTTTTATGGGCAAGTGCTTGATTCACAAAGCACTTGCCTGTAAACTTGCGGCGGCGTAGCGTAAATCCGTCCGGCGCAAGCCCGCCTAATTCAAATGGGGCGTGTATCATTTAAATTAGGCGCGTTCCCGCGCCGAACGTACTGCGCATGCTCCGTTTTGAAATTTCCCGCCGTGCTTTGCGCAAAATGACGTCGCACCGACGTCATTTTTTGAACGTCGACGTGAGTTACGTCCTTTCCTATTCACGGACCTACGCAAAAAAAAAAAATTTAATTTGACGCGGGAACGACAGCCATGCTTTAACATGGCAAGTCTAACGATAGGCCACGAAATACCAGCTTTAACTATATGCCGGTAAAAGCCGACTAGCGACGACGTAAGAGAATGCGACGGCCGCGCATACCTTCGTGAATTGTCGTAAACAGCTAATTAACATACCCTACGCGGAAAACGACGCAAACTCCACCCAGCGGGCGCCGAAGTATTACACCTACGATCCGAAGGCGTAGGAAGCCGTACGCCTGTCGGATCGAAGCCAGAAGCCGTCGTATCTTGGTTTGAGGATTCAAACTAAAGATACGACGCGGGTAATTTGAAAGTACGCCAGAGTATCAGCAGATACTCCGGCGTGCTTCTTCTCTGAATCTGGCCCTGTATTCATTGTATTTAATGAAGTCATTTTATGTAGTCAAGATCCTCATGTTACATTCATAGTACGTAAGGCTGAAAAAAGACACAAGTCCATCAAGTCCAACCTATGTGTGTGATTATATGTCAGTAATACATTGTATGTTGTGGTCGTTCAGGTTCTTATCTAATAGTTTTTTTGAAACTACCGATGCTCCCCGATGAGACCACCGCCTGTGGAAGGGAATTCCACATCCTTGCAGCTCTTACGGTTAAGAACCCTCTACATAGTCTAAGGTTAAACCTATTTCCTTCTAATTTTAACGAGTTGCCACATGTCTTATTAAACTCCCTTCCACAAAAACTTTTTATCCCTATTGTAGGGTCACCAATACGGTATTTGTACATTGAAATCATATCCCCTCTCTTCTCCAGAGAGAATAAGTTCAGTGCTCGTAACCTTTCCTCATAACTAATTTCCTCCAGACCATTTATTAGCTCTGTTGCCCTTCTCTGTACTCTCTCCATTTCCAGCACATCCTTCCTGAGGACTGGTGCCCAGAACTGGACAGCATACTCCCAGGTGCGGCTGGACCAGAGTCTTGTAGAGTGGGAGAATTATCGCTTTATCCCTGGAGTTAATCCCTTTTTTAATGCATGCCAATATTCTGCTTGCTTTGTTAGCAGCAGCTTGGAATTGCATGCCATTGCTGAGCCTATCATCTACTAGGACCCCCAGGTCCTTTTGCATGTATTAATGTCTTAAACCATCTATACTGCCCACATCAACCATGTACTAGAACACTGAAAGGGAGAATCTGATTGGATTATATAGACATCAGAGGTAGTTGTTATTTCAGAGATGAGACTAACGTTACAACATGTGTTTCAGTTTGGTAATTCACTTGAATGCTCTATATGAATATAGGACAATAATTCTAATCCAATTAACCCCTTTCTGGCTGCAATATGTCATTTGAAAGTGGTTGCAAACCCTCACAAGTCCCCAGTGAATGCAGACTTACATTTGGGGCCGTCAATCCTATACAGCATGGGTCTTCACACTAGGGCCCTCCAGTTGTTCAGGAACTACAATTCCCATTATGCCTAGTCATGTTTGTGAATGTCAGAGTTTTACAATGCCTCATGGGATGTGTAGTTCCGCAACAGCTGGAGGGCCGTAGTTGAGGATCCCTGCTATACAGGATGGCGGCGTGACCTCAAGCAATGTATAGATAGCCCAACGCCATTTTGTGGGACAGCGCGTCTTCAGAAGCTATTATATTTGATAATTAATGCATGATTCTACATTTAATTTTTAATTTCAATCATTTTTATTGAATTTCAAGACATACATTTAACATCGGTGTGAAACGTTCGTAAAATAAATGTTATACAATATCATTTAAAGGTTATAAGGAATACAAAAGCATAACTTATATCAACTGGATGTTTGAAGTATGTTTTAAAATGTGGGCCAAACTTAATGTCTGCTAGATACACAGACAGAATAATGTATTCTTTATCTTTTATCTTTAAAATCAAATGAATACCTGCTTTGCGGCGCTCGTTCATGTAAGCAACGTCGCCGTAGTAATAGAACTACATTTTCCAGTATTCATTGCGGTACGCAGTGCATTTATTTTTTGGTTAAAAAATGGCACGAGAACCTACAAAGGTGATTTACATATACCGCCCAATAGATTTGTATTCATTGGCCCGGATTCAAGTAGATTTGCAAATTTTTTACGGAGGCGCAGGGCAACGTTTTTGCCCTGCGCCCCCGCAAATTTACTGCGCTGCCCTTGATTCACGGAGCAGTAGCTCCGTAAATTACGTGGGCGTGCCGGCAAAATGCCCGGCGTAAGCGTGCGCAATTTAAATGATCCCGTAGGGGGCGGGAATTATTTAAATTAGGCGCGTTCCCGCCTCGAGCGTAGAGCGCATGCTCCGTCGGGAAACTTTCCCGACGTTCATTGCGGCAAATGACGTTGCAAGGACGTCATTTGCTTCAAAGTGAACGTGAATGGCGTCCAGCGCCATTCACGATTCACTTACGCAAACTACGTAAATTTCTAATTTCGCGACGCGGGAACGACGGGTATACGTAACATTGGCTGCCCCTGCTAATAGCAGGGGCAGCCTTACGCGAAAACCGCCGTACGGAAACGACGTAAATTGCGTACGCAGGGCTCGCGCAACGTTGTGAATCGGCGTTAGTATGCAATTTGCATACTATACGCTGAGCACAACGGGAACGCCACCTAGCGGCCATCGCAAGAATGCAGCCTAAGATATGCGGGCATAAGAGCCTTATGCCGCGCATATCTTAGGCTGCAGTCGGCGTAACGAGGTTCCTGAATCAGGAGCATTCGTTACGCCGGGGCAAGTAAGCAATTGCGCTGTGTAACTTATGGTTACACAGGCGCAATTGCTTCTTGAATCCAGGCCATTGTTTACAAATACGCCCACCCAGCCATTCCAGCCTCCACAGCTTAGGAGTTCTTCACACAGAAAGGGGGTGGAGTCCAGGCGGAGCAGTGAAGCTTAGTAAATTAAACTAAGCCAAGGGAGACGGTGCTGCGGTGTCATAGACACGCCCACTAATACACAAAGCCTTGCAGTCTCTCAAACGTAGAGAGCATCCTGCCGCTCTGCTGTAGTTCCTAGGAGGGGGCGAGCACGTCACTACACACAAGCAGTAAAGCCTCCCTTCACTGTGTGTAGTTAGAATTAGACAACCAGGAAGTGAAGATAACAGAGAACAAATAGAGACATTTATAAGCAAAAACCAAGCATAAGGAAGTTAATGGAGCAATGTCGTAAAGGAATCTGATTATGCAAAAACATTTTTTCCTTTACAACCCCTTTAAGATTCATGTTTCCACAAATATAAATTTAGAACAGAGTACTACATTTAATTTTTAAATATTCATGAGAATTCATTTTATTTAAAACAAACTAAAGCCCTGTACACACGATCGGTCCATCTGATGAGAACGGTCTGATGGTTAAAAAAAACGATTGTGTCAGAACGCGGTGATGTAAAACACAACATGCTGAAAAAAATTCAATGCTTCCAAGCATGCGTGGATTTTTAACCGATGGTTGTGCCTACTAACGATCTTTTCTTTCCCACCGGTTAGGAATCCATCGGTTAAATTTAAAACAAGTTGGCTTTTTTTTAACCGATGGTTAAATAACCGATGGCGCCCACACACGATCGGTTTGGACCGATGAAAACGGTCCATCAGACCATTCTCATCGGTTTAACCGATCGTGTGTACGCGGCCTTACTGTTTGTTAAAGAGGAAGTAAACCCTCTTGTCCAAAAAAAAAAACGACAACCTGCAAGAGATCGAAGTCCCGGCAGCAGCCCTCGTTCGCCTCCTCCGATGCCGCCATGATACCTGGAGTGACTTCCGGGTATCGCTGCTCCGGCGCTGTGACTGGCCCGGAGCAGCGATGACGCCACCCCCACGCATGCGCACGGGAGCCACCACTAACGGCATGATGCTCATTGCGCCTGCGCCTGATGTCTAGGTTAAAGTGGTCTGTAAGGGTTTACAACCACTTTAAGTAAAATTAAAAGTCTATAGCCTATAAATTAATTAGCACAGTAAAATGGTGCGTACAAAATACCCAATCAAGTGAAGGTAAATATAAAAAAATGTACAAACTTAACTTTTTCTTTAGATCGCACTATTGAAGGGAACACATTTTCTAGGCTAAAAGAACATTGTACTCCTTTACTAAATCAACCCCAATGACTATCACAACTTCTCAAGTGAATGAGCGGTTTAAGTGTTGCCATCTACTCCGGAGCATTCTCAGACACAGCTCATGTCATGGGTCAGGCTGCCACTAATGAAGTCTCCGAACAGCACAAAATAAAGAAATGCAAGTCTTGCCATCATTAGTTCCACTTCACAAACTTACATCACCAACATGCTCCGAGAAAAAGAAGCCCTAATAATAACACAAATTTCATATGCTATTAACAAATCATTATTTGTTTCTAGGTTTATTACATGGCTATTGGCTTCATGGATGAGTCGCTATGAATGCTAATTATGCACAGCTGTGCATTATACTGTAGAATCCAAGTCTAAAATTACAGTTCCTTGCAATTAATGTTTTTATACAACATAATTAGTGCATATATTTTGCATGTATTGGATAGTACTGCATCAACCTGCGGTATTTAAAGAATGAATACAAGCAGGCTAATCTGAGCAAGTGTTACAATTTTATTTCATTTAAATAACGTGATGGTGTCTAAAATTGTTTTAATAAACATAATATCTAAGCAACAAAGTAATTTAAGAAGCATTTTCTCATGGTGAATTTACATCAAATAAAGTAAAGCTTGCCTTAAGGTTTTGCTAGATAAGCCGTATTTGTCTTTTATTTTTATTTTTATATTTCAGTATAATTACTTTCCATGTTTTCCCCTAAAATATTTTTTGAGCCCATTGTACACATGTAACATCTATCTTAAAGGATAAGTGCACCTTAAAAGGAACTATCAAGTCTAAATATAATTAAAAGTGTTAAACCCAGAAACAAAAAATAATGGGGTGGATTCAGGTACGACTTGCGCCCTCTTACGGAGGCGCAGCATACCGTTTTTTTTTTTTTTTTTTTTTTTTTTTTTGTTTTTTTTTTTTTTTTTTTGTTTTTACCGTTTTTTACCGTTTTAACGCTGCTTCCGTAAATTACCTGCGCTACACTTCATTCATGAAGCAGTAGCTACGTAATTTGAGCGGGCGCTCCTTAAAACTGCCCGGCGTAAGGGCGCGTAATTTAAATGATCCCGTAGGGGGCGTGGATCATTTAAATTAGGCCCGTTCCCGCGCCGAACGTAGTGCGCATGCTCCGTCGGGAAACTTTCCCGACGTGCATTGCGGCAAATGACGTCGCAAGGACGTCATTTGCTTCAACCTGAACGTAAATGGCGTCCAGCGCCATTCACGATTCACTTACGCAAACAACGTAATTTTCATACATCGCAACGCGGGAACGACGGGTATACTTAGCATTGGCTGCCCCTGCTAATAGCAGGAGCAGCCTTACGCGGAACCCGACGAACGTAAACGACGTAAAATGCGTAGGGCGCGCGTACGGTTGTGAATCGGCGTTAGTATGCAATTTGCATACTCTACGCTGACCACTACGGGAACGCCACCTAGCGGCCATCGTAAGAATGCAGCCTACGATACGACGGCATAAGAGCCTTATGCCAGTCATATCTTAGGCTGCAGTCGGCGAAACGAGCTTTCTGAATACAGAAAAGTCGTTACGCCGGCGCAACTAAGCAATTGCACTGCGTAACTAGTCGTTACACAGACGCAATTGCTTACTGAATCCACCCCACTATATTATAGTTTACCAATCCTTAAAGCGGTGGTTCCGGGCATCATTTTTTTTTTTTGCAAGTTAAAATTATTTACATTAAACATTCCATTAAACATATTAATAGCTCCCCAATCGATCAGGAAATCATTGTAATCACTTGCCCTATATCCTCCAGCTCCTGCTGTGGCCGTTTCCATCATATGTGTGGGCATCTGAAGCCCAGTTCCTGTTTCTTCCTTGTTTTCGTGGAGAGGTGCATGCTGGGCGATATTTAGGCAAAGTAATGCCCAGAGACTCCTGGGAAATGAGTGTCATCATTTCCCAGGAGGCAATGGGGTCTTAGGACAGGAAGTTGAACCACCGATGACTAGGAACTAGGCAGATTACAAAATATACCTAGTAACAGCCAGAAAGAAGTGAGTAAAACATTTTTTTTTTTTTACATTTAAGGCAAGCTGTTCATAGAAAGTACATTTTTAGGGTGGAACGTTGCTTTAAATGCAGTGGATATTTTCTTATTTTAATATCAACAAATCCATCTTTGCACGGCAGCTTTGTCAACCTGTGGAGAGGGCAGTGTTAGGCCTCGTACACACGACTGAGTAACTCGTCGGGCGAGAAACATTGTTTCTCGTCGGAAACCAGCCCGACCAGGAACCAGAAACCAGCCCGACCAGGAACTTGCTCTCTTTTTTGCTCGTCGAGTTCCTCGACAGTTTCCTCGATGAAAAATGTACACACGACCGGTTTCCTCGGCAAAAAAGCTCTGCCACCAAGTATCTTGATGGATTCTGCAGAGGAAACCGGTCGTGTGTACGAGGCCTTAGAAGCACTAGCACTTTTACATGGAATTGAATAACAAATTATAGCCAAACTCCAGCTAATGCTTTTAACATAGCAACATTTTATTTTTACAGTAAAATATATGTTTGCTTTCGGATTTAATTCCACTTTAAATACTATAAATATAGTAGTATCCACAGTTTTCATAGCCTTGCACACAGAGCTGGGACAAGGGGTGGGCAGAAGAGACATGTGCCATGGGCGCAGAGGTGCTATGTGGAGAGGGCTCCTCTCTCCAGCTACCTGAATGACAGAAGTGATGCTACCATCACTCCTGTCATTCAGAACACAGCGCAGAGCTGCAGCGGGTTCTGGAGGGAGGATTCTGCTTGGTCCTCCCTCCTTCAGGTGGACTGGAATCTTCTCTTCCTACCTGTTTCAGCAGTCTCTGTCTAATACAGAGCTGCAACCCAGAGGCGGATCCTCCTATTTTCTGCTTACTGTGTGGGCATGATGGAGGTGCGACCAGTCTCAGAGATCCCGCCCATCTAGAAGAGGGAAGTGTGAGATCAGCAGATGGAGTGAGGTAAGCTCAGCTGGTGGCAGCTCAGCTATTTGACAGCATGGATTAGTATTGCTGCTGCTCCGTTATACACCAGAGCACAGGAAGTAAGAGAATGGGACTGGAGCAGGCTGGAATTGAGGAAGGGGTTAACATTGCCATGACCACCAATGCAAGGTGGCAGGGATGGGGGGGTTAACATTTACTGCCACTGACCACCAATGCAGGTGGGCAGTTAACTTTCAAAATGGGGGGTGGTCCCGCTGTGTATGTCTTTGGAGGGTGCTGTGTAAGTCTAAGTCCCGCTGTGTAAGTCTATGGAGGGCGCTGTGTAAGTCTAAGTCCCGCTGTGTAAGTCTATGGAGGGCGCTGTGTAAGTCTAAGTCCTGCTGTGTAGGTCTATGGAGGGCGCTGTGTAAATCTAAGTGCCACTGTGTAAGTCTATGAAGGGCGCTGTGTAAGTCTAAGTCCCGCTGTGTAAGTCTATGGAGGGCGTTGTGTAAGTCTAAGTCCGGCTTCGTAAGTCTATGGAGAGCGCTGTGTAAGTCTAAGGCCGGGTACTCACGACCAAACATGTATGGTGAAAGCGGTCCGTCGGACCGTTTTCACCATACATGTCTGCCAGAGGGCTTCTGTACGATGGTTGTACACACCATCGTACAGAAGTCCGCGCGTAAACAATACGCGGGGCGTGTCCGCGGTGTCGCCGCGTCGATGACGCGGTGTCGCCGCGACAATGACGCAGCGACGTGGGCGGCCCGCCTTTAAAATGCTTTCACGCATGCGTCGAAGTCATTCGACGCATGCGAGGGACGGCGGGCGCCTGGACATGTACGGTAGGTCTGTACTGACGACCGTACATGTCCGAGCGGGCAGAATTCCAGCGGACTGTTTTAAAACAAGTCCAGGAATATTTGTCTGCTGGGAAAAGGCCCGGCGGGCAAATGTTTGCTGGAATTCGGCCCGCTCGCGCCCACACACGACCAAACATGTCTGCTGAAACTGGCCTGCGGACCAGTTTCAGCAGACATGTTTGGTCGTGAGTACGGGGCCTAAGTCCCGCTGTGTA
Source organism: Rana temporaria (assembly GCF_905171775.1). Classification (NCBI taxonomy): domain Eukaryota; kingdom Metazoa; phylum Chordata; class Amphibia; order Anura; family Ranidae; genus Rana; species Rana temporaria. Next base: position 164,040,779 of record NC_053491.1, read on the forward strand.
AGTCTATGGAGGGCGCTGTGTAAGTCTAAGTCCCTCTGTGTAAGTCTATGAAGGGCGGCTCCATAGACACACAACTCGGGAGCGTGCAGACACTTTGGGCCAGATTCACAGAAAAAGTACGCCGGAGTATCTGCTGATACTCCGGCGTACTTTCAAATTTGCCGCGTCGTATCTTTAGTTTGAATTCTCAAACCAAGATACAACGGCTTCTGGCTTCGATCCGACAGGCGTACGGCTTCGGATCATAGGTGTAATACTTCGGCACCGCTGGGTGGAGTTTGCGTTGTTTTCCGCGTTGGATATGCTAATTAGCTTTTTCCGGCGATCCACGAAGGTACGCGTGGCCGTCGCATTCTCTTACGTCGTTGCTAGTCGGCTTTTCCCGGCGTAAAGTTACGGCTGCTATTTCGTGGCTTATATTTAGACTAGCCATGTTAAAGTATGGCCGTCGTTCCCGCGTCGAATTTAAATTTTTTTTTTTTTCGTAAGTCGTCTGTGAATAGGAAAGGACGTAACGCACGTCGCCGTTCAAAATAATACGTCGGTGCGACGTCATTTCGCGCAAAGCACGGCGGGAAATTTCAAAATGGAGCATGCAGAGTACGTTCGGCGTGGGAACGTGCCTAATTTAAATGATACATGCCCCATTTGAATTAGGCGGGCTTGCGCGGGACAGATTTACGCCACGCCGCCGCAAGTTTACAGGCAAGTGCTTTGTGTATCAAGCACTTGCCCGTAAAACTTGCGGCGGTGTAACGTAAATGCGATACGTTACGCCGCCGCAATTCTATGTGAATCTGGCCCTGTGTGCCTCCATAGCAAGCTGTTTGCCATGGGAACACACAAATAAGAGGAGGAGTCAGGATCAGGGCGCCCAAGAAGAGGAGGATCGGGGCTGCTCTGTGTAATACTACTGCACAGAGCAGGTGAGTATAACATGTTTGTTATTTTAATTTAAAAAAAAATACTTTAGTAACACTTTAAGGATAAATTATTGCCAGGGCCATTGGCATTTACACTTTATTCTTTTTTTTTGCCTTTGCATTGGTTTTTGACATAGGGTTTTTAATGTCAAGGTAAAAGTATGATGAAAAAAGTAGCTGCATTTTTACATGGTGGGCCATGGTTGCCTGTTTGTTCAAGCATTTCTTTCACTTATCAGTACACATGATGTCCTTGTGTCATATTATTTACCATTTTGCAAGGAAACCAGTTATTTCCTATTATCTCTTCAATAACTCAGTGAAGCAATGCCTCAAAGGTACAACTCATTACATGGCTTGCAAAACTGTCACGGTCTCCAGTCCTTGCAGCTTACACAGCATCCATCTATTAGTGTTTATATCAGCACTGATGAGTAATTGCATTTTTTTACACAGACACATTCCATTTCCGAGCACATTACTTGTATGAATTCACTAGTACTCTACAGTATGCACATAACACGTAGACCCAACATATTTTCCTTGTTTTAATAAAATGCGATACAACTTCAGTTTACTTGAACCATGCACTTTCATTTTATTCGTAATAGACTATTATTTTATCAGTTCACATTTTAATGTTGATGTACCTAAGCCTTTAAAATAATCTATAAAACACCAGCTACATACTGTATGTGTAGGCATGTACAATTGACATTATAGCGCATGCTTCTTTCCAAGGGCCAATAGCCATTTCTGACTTAAGCTGTTTTATTAGAAGGAGCATTTTTATTTATAGGTTTGTGGAAGAGGGCTAAGGCAAACACCTCTGTTGCCAGTTTATCAGGAAGAAAACTGAAGCAATTGGATACGATTTTCTAATTTTTCTAGTCACTACCAACCCCCAAACAAGCCTTGGCCACCAATGTCTGCAGAGTGTTCATAGACATTAGACTGTACCCTGATCTAACTGAAAATGGTCAGAGACTTTCATCCAATGTCTATAGTGTAGGTGTAGTGCAGATCACAGACACATGGTACAGAGCCAATGAAAATGGTTCTATACCTTGTGATTGTTGTGACCTCTTCCTCTCTTAGGCCCCGTACAGACGACCAAACATGTCTGCTGAAACTGGTCTGCGGGCCAGTTTCAGCAGACATGTTCGGTCGTCTGTAGGCCCGAGCGTGCAGGATTCCAGCAAACATTTGCCCGCCGGGCCTTTTCCCAGCGGACAAATATTCCTTGACTTGTTTTAAAACAGTCCGCTGGAATCCTGCCCGCTCGGACATGTTCGGTCGTCTGTACAGACCTACCGTACATGTCCGAGCGCCCGCCATCCCTCGCATGCGTCAAAATGACTTTGACGCATGCGTGGAAGCATTTAACTGGCAGGCCCGCTCACGTCGCCGCGTCATCGACGCGGCGACACCGCGGACACGCCCCGCGTATTGTTTACGTGCAGATTTCTGTACGATGGTTAGTACAGCCATCGTACAGAAAGCCCCGGGCAGACATGTACGGTGAAAACGGTCCGGCGGACCGGTTTCATCGTACATGTTTGCTGGTGTGTACACGGCCTTACACACAGAGGTCATGAGCATGGGGGGGGGGAACTAAGTCCTGATTGTAGCCAGTGTTTCAGATATGACAGTTCACATCCGTTATGTCAGCCAGTACCAGTTTTTCAGTACTGATCTGACAGTTACAGTGTCTCACAGTGCCCCTAATACACACAACCAGTGAATACAGCAGTGCCAATTAGGATTGACAGTCCAGGTTTTGAATCGTGTGTCCGGATTTCAGACCACCTGAAACCCAGAAAAATTATTCAGAATCGGCTGCAGTTCCCCAAGTAACTGAGTACCACAACAACCAAGTATATAGGTGTGCGCACGGGCCCCACCCCCATACATTGACAGAGAGAGAGGGCTCAATGTGCTCCTCCTCCTCCCACCCTTACATCTCTGTCTGACCACCCAAACTCCAATCCCCGGTGTTCTTCTCCTCAGGAAAGGAATGGGTGAGCTAGAAATTTGAAGCTCAGCAGCCGGCAGATACATTGTGGATGAAAGGTGTTGATGCCTGAGCCTCCATCATCAGGTGAGTGAGCTCACCATCCAATGTCTGTGACTGAAGACTCCCCCCTCCCTCCCTTCTATCTCCTGCCTCTGAGCGAGTGAGTACACTAATGTAAGGGGGACTCAGATGCAAGGGGTGCCCTGTGATGTAAAGGGGGGCATTGGGAATCCTGCTTTAAAACGAGCCAAACGGCGATGCGCAGGCGCAGTATAGCGCCGACTCGCCGTTCGGCTCCTTTCGTCAATCGTGACGCGGCTTACGCAACGGGGAGAGCTCGTTTTTTGTCAAAACGTCAATCACCAGCATGTGAGGAACGCCCACTCCCGCGGGACTCGCAACCCCAAAGCCACGGGTGAATATGCTGTATCAAGGTATGTACAGCAGCAAAAAAAAACTAACAGGCATAATCGTATTATAATGTGGGGGGCCAGTGTAATAAGAAAAAGTTGTTTTTAGGGTGAACCTCCCCTTTAAGGGGGAATGCTCGGGAAACTATAAAGTAAGTGGGAGCTTTGGTGAGCAGAAACACCCTTTCCTTTATAAGTGAGGTAGCAAATGATATCAATGTCTCAACCATCTATAGTCAGCATCTGTTGATTACGCTGAATAAGGGAAGAGCTTGGCCTTAGCTTCTTTAAGTGCATTTCCAGTACAAGATGTTCATAAAACCTTCCCTTTGTAGTAATAGAATGACGGATGTATTGCAATTTCATGTAAGTACTTTTACTTCTCTGCCTTACATGTGGTATAAGGCACTCTATCATAAGAAAGGTTTTAAATGTAGTCTTGTTTAAAAACAATAGAAGAAAACAATACAGAATCTTATATTACATTGAAAAGCCATATCTTTGTTTGACATATAAAATTTACCTAGTATTTAAATAACACAGCGTTTAATCAGGGGTATGTTTTAACAGCATTGATTTAGTCACTGTAATCATGCATTAAACAGAAACAATGCTTGCTGTAAATGATCATTACAAGAGTTGTAAATTACACTGTGCTGCTCCATTTCAGCACCATGGACAGCAACTGTGATTACTTCAGTGCAGCCCCATGATATACTGTCCATAAAATATGTGTATGTAAATTGTCTGCGCTTATGAAATACAATAGCATATTTTCTCTCAGTTAAATATACATTATAATAGCCCTTTGGCCTCTTTATTTACATTTATATTGTTCATCATAATACCTAATCTAAGGAACAAACTGTTTGGTTTTTCACTTCAGTTTTATTAATAACTTTTCTCTTTCGAGGTCACTAATGTACGCATACCTTCCAACTTTTTGAGATGGGAATGAGGGACACCTATCAGCAAAAGTATGCAGGCATAGGACACACACCCTGTCACGCCCCCTTAAAGGAGAATTGTACAAAAAAAAAACAAGATTGGTTAAACCCACAAGCTTTTTTTTTTAACACTTTTATTCCTTTATATTGGCTTTTAGAATTTACAAATGCAGCAATTTAGAAATCAGAAGGTTTAGGGCTGGAAAACTCTGTTTGATAGATAAAAAGTGAAATTTATATACAATTATATAGATCAGACCAAAATGAGGGTCAAATGAGGAGGAATTAGGGACAGAGGGACATTGCTCCAAATCAGGGACAGACCCTGGAAATCAGGGACAGTAGGGAGCTATGATTTACATAACCCCAAATTATCACAGCATGTCTCCAGCATTGTTCATAACAGGTAGAATTTAAGAACTAGAACACATATATGCCTGTGTAATTCGAGATTTTCCTAGCTTGTGACGGAAAATATTAATTATATGAAGACAGGAGGCGAGTATCTTATGCATTATCTTTCTTTAATAATGCCCATAGCAGAAATACAACTTTTTCAGTGATTTCAAGTACAAAAAACGTTTTAACTGAAGAAAAAGAAAAACTACAATACCCAGCAGCCCTCAGGCTGGGTCTGCCAATCATAAGGCAGGACAGCCGGTATATAAGGGGCTGCCCCCTTAGAACCTTCCTCTTTCTTGAGGCGAATCGGCAGGGAACCTGGAACAGCAAACAGCTCGAAACACCGGGGCCTGACAAACTGGAACTTCGGTACAGGATTCAGCCGACGGCATCTCAACTCCGGATCTGGAACGCAGTAGGAGCCTCCATATTCGGTCTGCGGTGAACTAAAACCCGTGGATCGAAACGGGAACATCAATCCCAATGGGGATAGCGAAAAACGAACTTCCGGGACGTAACAGCCTCCGACTTGCGGGATGTGTGGTTCAACAGCCTAGAACAAGAGATAAACAACATCGTGATAGGGTTGGGTCGGGAGGGAAGATACTCGCCTCCTGTCTTCATATAATTAATATTTTCCGTCACAAGCTAGGAAAATCTCGAATTATATATCAGACAGGAGGCTCATATCTTATGCAAGTTCAAAGCTATAACCATGTATATATATATATAAATGATAACAAATGAAACAAATACAAAACTGACATAGATATGTGTTCCTCCGGTCTGAAGCAGAATTGGCGGAAGATGATCGGGACGACCAGTCCGCCGCTAGCCGTAGGTCCTAGAGGGAGCCGGCCGAGGTGACGACCGTAGTAGCCACCGCTCCACTGGAGGAGAGGGCAACCAACGGGGTTATGTCAAACCCTGCCATTTCCATGACCGACCGTAGCCCTCTGGCTAACGTAGCCAAGGAATCCGGAAGCTGAGGTTTAACGTAGGAAATGAGGAGTTGGGAGAATGCGAAGATCGCAGCGGGGCCGTCAAGAACTCAGAAGCCTGTATACAGTGGAGCACGCACAGTTGTGGATGCGCGGAGAAGAACGGGTAGAACCCGATTGAGTCCCGTCGTTGTCCCACGCACGACGGAAAAACCTGACTCTCCGAGGCGAGATCCGACGCCTGGATATGTCCAACGCCGAGGCGCTTGCCACACGTTTGACGGAATCAGACACGAGAGGACAGTAAGCTTAAAGGACAATAACCTCAAGACAGCGGGAGATTGTCCCCCCCGTCCGAGCGCGTGGTCAGGACCTCGGTTACCTCCCAAGAGTGCTGAAACCTTGGGTGTGATGGGCGTGGAACTTAAACGCCTTTCCCAGTTGATACACCAATGGATGTTTACCCACCGGTAGCAAGTCTACAAGGGAGCGGTAGGCTGAAATCGCAGAGCGATAGACGTTAGGGGAGCTATAGGACTTCCTGGCTACAAAAGAATCCGCCAGATAGGTGGTCACTACCGGTAGACGCCTGTACGGGATCAACCCGTCGTTGATCATACCACCTAACCTAGAGTTTCCAGGCTGATCGAGATGTCGATCTAGTCCCGGGGCCAAGGCAAGGAGATCCCCAGCCGTACATGAAAGGTCGCTGTCCGCGACCGGCACCCCGAAACCGGCCATGCGAGGAGAAGAAGGATGTGTGCCGTGAGTAGAGGGTGCAGATCCCCGTTCGGACTGGCGAGGAGACGAGGGGAGTGAGGAAGCAACCTGGGGAGATCCACGGTCATCCGGAACCATGGTTGTGTCGGCCACCGCGGAGTGAACCACACGACTGATGCTCTCAGGCTCGTAATGTAAAGGAGGACCCTGAGGATCAATGAGAACGGGGTAAACGCGTAATGTGTCCCCTGTGACCAGGTTGGCGGAGGGCGTCCAAAGCGTGTTCCTCCGGATCCAGCCGTTGGCCGTAAAAGCGTGGGAGTTGACGGTTAAGACGAGAGAAAGGATCCCATAAGTAATCGGGGCCAAGAATGCTGACCGGCACAGTCGGCAATCGCTGGAATCGGTCGGGTAACGAGAATTCCAATTTGCCACCATAGTGGGAATGCCAGGGGTGCATTCCGCAAGCGGAACCATGTTATGTCCCAGGCAGAAGTGCCAGAAGTCTTTGCCAGATCCGCTAGGATTTGGATCTGGGACCCCCCAAGCGACGGACGTACTGGACCGTGATAACGTTGCCCATACGCAAGAACACACCGTGGTAGGACGTGTGTGGCAGTAGACTCCTGATGGCGAGAAGGTCGCCAGGAGTTCCACGTGTAGACCTGCAGCAGGGACTCCACCGCGGACCACGTCCCTCCTGTGGACGAGGGACCGCATCGAGCACCCCAGCCGAATTTGTTGGCATCCAACTCTATGACGAAATCCGTTGTGGAGTTGAAAGTGGTCTTGCCGTTCCGTACGCCGGCCTGACGTAACCACCACCGTAGTTCCATCATGGTTTCTGCGTCCAAGCGGTTTCGACTGCCCAGCGAAGCCCCTAGCGAAAACGCAGGGTTCTGAGTCTCTGAAGGGTTTGATAGCGAAAAGGGGACTGGAAAAAATGGCCTGGATTAACGCCGATAACGAGCCGACCAGGCGAGCCAGTCCGCGTAAGGATACCCGTTGTTTGCCCGGCACGATACTGATCTCTTGCAGATGGTGGCCAAATGGTCATAGGTTGCCGAAGGGTCGCCCGGTTGGTGACCACCAAGAATCCCAAAACTCCATCACCTGAGATGGGGAGAGGATAGATTCCCCGTGGTCTATGGGGAGTTGTCTGGGAGGCGTGCTCGCTCGCCGGGCGAGGGGGGAACGAGCCATTAATAGTAGGTCGTTCGAATAGATAATCAACCTTACCCCTCTGTTCCGCAGAGTACCGCCACCGGGTTCAAGAAATTGGTGAGGTTTCCCAAGTTACCTCTGGGCGATAACTGCCACCCTTTCCTGGCCAGGAAGATGTTGCTGAGGAATCGAGGGAGGGAGCGGGTCCGCCTCTACTATCGCTTGCTTGATCCAAAGGTCCTGCAATTCGTTGTTTATCAGGGCGGTGTTCAGGTTTGAAAACCGAGTGGGAAGAGGGACCAGGTCCGTGTCTGGCACTATAACTCTGATAGACAGTTACTGTACTGTGTTAGACTTATTAATGATGTTTGGGCTTTATCCCGGCTGGAATAGAGTCCTACCATCTAGAAATACGTGTAATCAGCGTGATCCCGAATAACATGCCCTCGGTGGTCGGTCCGGGGTCTGATTCGGTTAGGTGGGGCAGCTGCTGATCAAGTCTCATTAAGATTGATCGGCGGTGTCCTGTCGGGCACGTAGTGTTCGCGCCTCCTAGGAGGCAACTGCCCGTTGGGCCCAGCCCCTAAGTTGGGATAGATCAATCGGTTGTTCAGCGGTGGTAGCCTGCTCACTAAGGCGTAGGATGTTGGTGATAGGTCCAAAAGATCTAAGACCCTGGCCTGTATGGTCCGAAGGACCTTTCTATTCCCTTCTGGGGATACTTCCCGTGTTTGGTGAGATACCTCCAGAGTATGAGGTCCACCCCGGGAGTCTGTACAATCTCATATGGCAATGGAAGGGGGTATTACGCCCTCAATTTGTTGCGGTGGGCTTTACCGACCGGTTTCTGGGTCCAGTATAGATATATGTTGGGCCACCTCGGGTAGAGGTTCCCAGTCACCAGAGTGTGAATGGCAAATCGCCCCCGAATCGACAATGGCTCTCCACGAGAGTCCAATAATGTGTCAGCCTGGGATACAGGGTTGGCGTTGTCATGAAGCGCCATGTGCCCACTGCCCTAACAATCATCATCATCCTCAGACTCAAAGGTGTTAGCCGCCTCAGACTTCGCGGGTGACTCTGGAAGAGTCCACGAATGGGTCCGGCTTAGTCCGTCTAACGGATCGTTGCCTCTGCATGCGCATCTCCCCGAGGCTTGGGGGTCGATAGGAGTCTGGGAGGGCAGTGGGTTGGCAGTCCTGGGAGGGTACTGCCTGGAGCATGTTATTTACTTCCCCTGCCGGGGAGTCAGGGCCACAGACGTGGCGGCGTTTTGGGGCACCTCGCCCTTCTTAGGGGCAGTAGACCGTTGTCGGCTGGTCCGGACATAGGGGTTGCAGGCGGGTTGGCATAACCGACGCCATGGCCGCTGGACGGATCTACCGAACAATTTTGAACCCCTGCAGCCTTGTCGAGACTGGGTCTACTAGGACTGTGTCCACCACTTCAGGGACACAAGCAGGATAATGTCCTGTCGTCAGTTATAGGAGAGGGTCTGCGAACAGCACAGTAACACAGCATAGTACAGGAACAATGCTGTGGTTAATTTACGTATATGTATAATCTAATATATTTATATATTTTTTATAATTTATATATTTATTTGTATAATCTATTTAACTATTTGTATAATTTATTTATACATAAATTTATTTATATATTCGAATAATTTATTTATATATATTTATATATTATGTATAATTTATGTATTTATTTGTTAATCTATTTAATTATTTGTATAATTTATTTATATATTATTTTATTTATATATTCTAATAATTTATTTATATATTTGTAATGTATTTATATATATTTGTACAATTAATTTATATATATATATATATATATATATATATATATATATATATATATATATATATATATATATATATATATATATATTTGTAATTTATTTAAATTTATATATTATTTATTTGAAGCTAGATTCCAGGGGAATAAATTCCCAGAAACGAGAACCGACGATTAGGAGTGACAGGAGTAGGTGAGGGAAGATTGCCTATCACAAATGAAGAGGACGTAGTCTCGCGAGACTACGGCCTCAACGTGATTTGAGTAGACCACCGAGATCTACACAGAGAGCTCCGACCCATACAGCCGCACGCTCACACTGGCGTAGCGGCGATGGGGAGCGACATCCTAGCTCATGGGAGCGTAATCTCGCGAGATTACGTCTCCCGAGCTGGGATAGGCTGACGCGGGGCCTTCAGGACACGCCCGCACCAATCGCGCCGCCGAAGCGTGCGGCAATAGCGCGATTGGTGGAGACAGGCCGGCACTGCCACGCCCCCCTCAGAGACGAGACGTTCTGAGGAGAGGGCGCGCGGCGTACGGAGAACCAGACGGAAGGTAGGAAAAAGGCGCCAAGATGGTACACTGGCGCCGTCCTACCTTCAGTCAAAAACTGGGTAGAAAGTGTCAGAGCGCACCGGATGGGGTGCGCAACGGCCGGAGCCCGCCCGGGAGGCCGTGAATAGAGTGCCCCAGGCACAGGGGGCAAACAAATGCAACGAAGCAGCGTTTTAGTGCCCTAAACAAGCGCATAATTAAGCACAATAACTGTACGAAAATGTACACATTAGTGGGGGGGACTGCGTCCCCCCCAAAGGATAGACAATAAATGATATATATATATCAGTAAATAAAATTAAAACAACCATTAAAATAAATCAACATAAAATTAATATTAAAATAAAATAAATAAAGGCGCACCGCAGATAGTGAAATACTATCCACGATGCCACAGATATCGATGTTATAAAAGTAAGATATTACCAGCATGAAAGAATAAACGATATTATAAAAGTAAGATATTATGAAAGAACAAACAATATCACATAGAAATACTTATCTCTGCCATGAGCAGAAAGAAAGAGGAAGGTTCTAAGGGGGCAGCCCCTTATATACCGGCTGTCCTGCCTTATGATTGGCAGACCCAGCCTGAGGGCTGCTGGGTATTGTAGTTTTTCTTTTTCTTCAGTTAAAACGTTTTTTGTACTTGAAATCACTGAAAAAGTTGTATTTCTGCTATGGGCATTATTAAAGAAAGATAATGCATAAGATATGAGCCTCCTGTCTGATATATAATTACATCTGTGTCTAGTATTACAAGGTATTATTTTGTGCCATGCTTGTTGTCATATGTACAGAAATAGCCAGCAGCATGATGGCTAACACTACTGTGGACAACTCATAAGACCCAGACAGCATGTTCTACTTGCATCTGCGAGTACATTAAACATAATGGGCCAGATCCACGTAGATCGGCGTAATTTTAAGCAGGCGTAGCGTATCGTAGTTACGCTACGCCGCCGCTACTTTGAGAGGCAAGTGCTGTATTTACAAAGCACTTGCGTCTAAAGTTACGGCGGCTTAGCGTAAATGTGTCGGCGTAAGGGCGCGGAATTCAAATGACAAAGATGTGGGCGTGTTTTATGTTAATTCAACTTGACCCCACGTAAATGACGTTTTTTTGGAACGGCGCATGCGCCGTCCGTGGGGGTATCCCAGTGTGCATGTTTGAAATCACGTCGCAAATAGTCAATGCTTTCGACGTGAACGTAATTTACGCAAAGCCCTATTCGCGAATGTTTTACTCAAACTACGTACACAACGGAAAATGGGACGCTGACCCGACGTCCATACTTAACATTGCGTACGCCTCATAGACCCAGGGGTAACGTTACACCAAAAAAAGCCTTACGTAAACAATGTAAAAAAATGCGCCGGCCGGACGTACGTTCTGAGAATCGGCGTATCTAGCTAATTTGCATACTCTACGCGGAAATCAACGGAAGCGCCACCTAGCGGCCAGCGTAAATATGCACCTAAGATCCGACGGCGTACTAAGACGTACGTCAGTCGCATCTAGCCCCCATTCAGTTGTATCTTGTTTTGTGGATACAAAACAGATACGTCGGGGCATCCTAGAAGTTACGCGGCGTATCAATAGATACGCCGACGTAACTTCTTTGTGGATCTGGCCCAATACCTGTGTCTATGTTCCAAATCCTCCAAAGCCTTGATGTTTATGAGATTGTGTTGTTTATTTTGCCCACTCACATTACTAGCGCATGCTCAGATTATTACACAATTATGGCATGCTTGACCATGCCATGATCTGCAAGAGCACCTTGTTGTACCAATGTCATCAGCATCACTGTCCAGCACAGGTGCTCATCTCACGAGTCTATTTTGAGTTCCTGAAACACCTTGTAACTACCGATGTCACAGTTGCCTGTTTTTTATATCCTTATATATTCCTTTTGACTATTGCCCAGCCTAGCTCTGAGGAAGGGGGTGCGCCCCTGAAATGCGTTAGCTGTACCCCAGGTTCTTTTGCATGTCCATGTGTTTATGGTATTTTGCCAGTTTCATTTTTTGAGTAGCCACTTTTATACAAAAAAACAATTATTATTATTAAATTATCTCTGGTAATGCACTAGGTGTGCGCGCCTTCCATTTCTGTTTTTCTTGTACAGTAGTTCCTTTCGGATTACCCCATCTGAGGAAGGCAGCATCCACCTAGCTTTGGGATACCATATATACCTTTTACACCACTATTTTATCTGATATCTGTTACGTCACACCTTGGAAGACCTATTAGCACTGGAAGTGACTGTGTTTTTTGTATTTCTACTGTTTGAGGGCAGAAATAGAGTTTAGAGGAATTTTTAGAGGAGATTTTTAAAGCTCAGGAAAAACCACTAGTTCCAAAACAACAATAGGCACAATAATACAGCTGCTTAATAATAACTTCATGGATATGCTGAATAGTGTTTTGTGCTATCCCGGTGCTGGTCTACAGGGTTTAATTCTGTTTTAACAGCATGTTGCAGCAGTCTGAAAAAGTAATAATTTACTTAAAGTTAATTGCCATTGGCAGTCGTTTTTTTCTACGCCTGGGCTACACAAGTTTTCTAAAGAGCAACATTATCCAGATGATATAACAAGGAGACTTTATAAGAAAAGAAAATTGCAAAACTGCAGGTGGGACAGATACAGTTTCAATGCTCACAGCATTTTACCTGTGCTGGGTGGGAGCAGAAGATTACAGCAGTACTCTGTGCTGAAGGATTCATTTCAATCCAGTAACAGCAATGAGGACAAAGTGGGATTCAGTTCTGATGGAGGGTAGTACATTGCCAGGATGGTGCTTACTTGTAGGCAAAAATATTGCAGGTTCAGGAGAGTCACTTCTTATATAAAAGCTTTCCTAAGCTTCAGCCTACACAGTCTACACACATATATGGGCCTGCACATCGATATTTCTATTTTCCTTTGTCTACAGGTAGGATGTCCTTGAACTAGAAAGAGTCCAGAAAAGGGCAACAAAGCTAAAAAGAGGGCTGGAGGACCTGTTATGAAGAAAGACTACAAACATTAAAGGATAAGTTCCCCTTTGGGAACATGTTACATGTTTCACCCATTTTTAGGGTGGAACATGTAACATGTTCCCAAATCTGCAGCATCTTTCTGACTCACTGCCTGTAGTGACAGCAAGTCAGGGATCTTCTCCCTGACCTCGCTGTCACAATTAAAAAAAAATGATTGGCCATGTTATTCATGTGAATGGGAGAACTACAAGTTCCAACAACCTTTACGGCTGTCGGCTTGTAGTTCTTAATGAACTACCAGGGCGTTGTTGAGTGCTCTAGGTAGTTCATTGATGCTTCCTGTCAGTATGTAACTGCCTGCTTGTATGACGTATGTGCAGACGTATGAGCAGACGTATGTGCAGACAGCTTGCAAGGACAGTCTGCAGGAGTCCTTCATTGAACCTGCAATATTCTAAACATGGGTGCAATGCTTTGCAGGCTCCTAGTAAAAAAAATGTACATACAAAAACAAAATGCATTTATTCGTTTTTTACCCACTTAAGTCCCGGACCATTTTGTAGCTAAAGGACCAGGCCACTTTTTGCGATTCGGCACTGCGTCGCTTTAACTGACAATTGCGTGAGTCGTGTGACGTGGCTCCCAAACAAAATTGGCATCCTTTTTTCCCACAAATAGAGCTTCCTTTTGGTGGTATTTGATCACCTCTGCGGTTTTTATTTTTTGCGCTATAAACAAAAATAGAGCAACAATTTTGAAAACATTTTTTTTTTTTTACATTTTGCTATAATAAATATCCCCAAAAAATATATATAAAAAAACAATTTTTTCCTCAGTTTAGGCCGATACATATTCTTCTACATATTGTTGTTAAAAAAAATCACAATAAGCGTTTATTGATTGGTTTGCGCAAAAGTTATAGCGTCTGCAAATTAGAGGATAGTTCGATGGCATTTTTATTAAAAAAAAATGTTTTACTCGTAATGGCGTCGATCAGCAATTTTTATCATGACTGCGACATTATGGCGGAGACATCAGACACTTTTGACACTATTTTGGGACCATTGTAATTTTTACAGCAAACAGTGCTATAAAAATGCACTGATTACTGTGAAAATGACACTGGCAGTGAAGGGGTTAACCTGTAAGGGGTGCTGAAGGGGTTAAGTGTGCCCTAGTGAGTGATTCTAACTGTTAGGGGGGCGTGGCTTGGCGTGTGATGTCACTAATCGTCGTTCCCTATGACAGGGAACAGACGATCAGTGACACTCTCACTAGGAAGAACATGGAAATGTTTGCTTACACTTAGGCCTCGTACACACGACCGAGAAACTCGACGGGCGAAACACATCGTTTTGCTCGTCGAGTTCCTTGTGAAGCCGTCGAGAAACTCGACAAGCCAATTTTCTCCATTCCCATCAAGGAAATAGAGAACATGCTCTCTTTTTGGCTCGTCGAGTTTCTCGACAGTTTCCTCGACGAAAATGTACACACGACCGGTTTCCTCGGCAAAAAATATCTCCCAGCAAGTTTCTTGCTGGTTTTTGCCGAGGAACTCGGTCGTGTGTACGAGGCCTTACCTCTCCCCGTTCTTCAGCTCTGTGACCCGATCGGCGATCAGGTCTGCGGGTCCCACCAGCTCGGTCACGGAGCTCAGGACCAGGTCACGAGCGTGCCGCCGGCGCGCTCGTGACCCACGGCTGGGCACTTAAAGGCAACGTACCTGTACGTGCTTATGCCCAGGCGTGCCGCTCTGCCGATGTATGTCGTCGTGCAGTGGTCCTTAAGTGGTTAAAGGTGAACTTATCCTTTAAACTTGTTCTTCCTGGAGAAGAGACACTTAATAGGGGATATGATTGCAATATACAAATCTCTAGCATTGGGACTCTAGCATTGGGAGGAAACTATTTAGCCTAAGGTCTCTAAAGAAGATATGTGGCCATAAATGAAGATGGATGAAAAACAGTTCAATCTTAAACTGCATAGGGGGTTCTTTACTGGTTAAGTGGTAAGGCTGCGGAACTCCCTTTCACAGTTTGTAGTGTCAGTGGGGGTTGTAGATAAATGTAAAAAATAAAATGTGTTTCTTGGGGAACACAATGTACAGGAATATTTAAAATGGTAGTGATATAAATACACACAGACATGCTCAGTCAGGATTGACTGGATGAACCGGTGTCTTTATTCCACCTTACCAACAATGTAAATATGTAACTTATTGCATTAGCAGTATTTATCACAAGGCCAATACACTAAAATCTCCAGTCGAAGTAAAACTTTTATTTACATTTTGTTTATGATTTAATCCATTTCTGAGTATTTTAAACTGGTATTTCTTTTCTTTACCATTTATATAAAATCTTTATCTATTGAACAGAGCAGTATGTGTAATCTAAGGAGAAAGCACAACAGAAGCTGCTTTCCTTTACACTCTCTCTCTCTAAGCTAAATTCTATAGGGCCTTTCTTAAAGCGGGGGTTCACCCTATCAACGCAAAAAAAAAATTTTTTTTTTCTTTTACCATAAAATCAGGCATTGTAGCGCGAGCTACAGTATGCCTGTCCCGATTTTTTTACCCCCGTACTCACCTTGTACTCGTACATCGAAGATACCGGGGAATGGGCGTGCCTATGGAGACGGAGGATGATTGACGGCCGGCTCTGGCGCGTCACGCTTCTCCGGAAATAGCCGAAATAGGCTTGGCTCTTCACGGCGCCTGCGTATAGCCTGTGCGCAGGCGCCGTGAAGAGCCGAGACCTACTCCGGCTGTCTTCGGGGAGAGTGACGTGCCAGGGCCGGCCGTCAATCATCCTCCCTCTCCATAGGCACGCCCATTCCCCGCGGGAGCCGAAATCTACAATGTACGATTACAAGGTGAGTCCGGGGTTAAAAAAATCGGGACAGGCATACTGTAGCTCGCGCTACAATGCCTGTCTCGATGGTAAAATCAAGTCAGTGAGGGTGAACTACCGCTTTAAAAAAGTAAGCAGGGGGGAATACTGTAGGTCCCAGCACTGACTGAAGCAGTGTTATGGGTAAATTAAACCTTAAGCTTTTGAGCTTTTTAAGCGGCAGTGTTTTTCTCAACAGCAGCTAAAAATAGACAATCAAATATACTATATTACCAAATGTTTTGGGACGCCTGCTTTTACACGCACATGAACTTTAATGGCATCTCAGTCTTAGTCCATAGGGTTCAATATTGAGTTGGCCCACCCTTTGCAGCTATAACAGCTTCAACTCTTCTGCGAAGGCTGTCCACAAGGTTTAGGAGTGTGTCTATGGGAATGTTTGACCATTCTTCCACAAGAGCATTTGTGAGGTCAGGCCCTGATGTGGACGAGAAGGCCTGGCTCGCCGGCTCTGCTCTAACTTATCCTAAAGGTGTTCTATCGGGTTGGAGTCAGGACTCTTTGCAGGCCAGTCAAGTTCCTCCACTCCAAACTCACTCATCCATGTCTTTATGGCTCTTGTTTCGTGCATTGGTGCACAGCCATATTGGAACATGAAGTTCCCTTCACTGGAACTAAGGGGCCAAGCCCAACCCCTAAAACAACCCCACACAATAATCTCCCCTCTGCCAAATGATTTGGACCAGTGCACAAAGCAAGGTCCATAAAGACAAGGATGAATGAGTTTGGGGTGGATGAACTTGACTGGCCTGAGTCCTGACCTCAACCTGATAGAACACCTTTGGGATGAATTAGAGCAGAGTCTGCAAGCCAGGCATTCTCCTCTAACATCAGTGCCTGACCTCACAAATGCCCTTTTGGAAGAATGGTCAGACATTCCCGTAGACACACTCCTAAACCTCGTGGACAGCTTTCTCAGAAGAGTTGAAGCTGTTATAGCTCCAAAGGGTGGGTCAACTTAATATTTAACCCTACGGACTAAGACTGGGATGTCATTAAAGTTCATGTGCATGTAAAGGCAGGCGTCCCAATACTTTTGGAAATATAGTGTATTTGAAAAAAATAGAGGTCCTCCTGTTTGCTAAATATATAACTAATAATCCATATGCACTGTTTCATTCTTAACTGAGATTTTTTTTCAACATTTAGTCACAGCAAAAAAACAAAAACAAAAGAAATACAAAAACACTATTCCATGGGTATTGCTCTATTGACAATGCTCTAGCACCTAAGGTAAAGCATGCATATTACCTAATAAAATGATGCCCCTATGGGACTGATCATTTCAGACTGCATTTGTGTGTTCAGGCAGTAGGACCACTCAGCTTGTAAGTGTGAATTTTGACTAACAGATACAATAAGACAATAGGACTACTTTTTGAGCACTACATTTCTAACTATAGTTTAAATGCACTGGAAAATCCATAAAAATGGATTCTAATTTATGATATAATACTTTATGTCTTAATATGTGATTTTTATGTATACAAGTATGGTTATACAGATTTAGGAAAATGGCCTTGAGCACTGAGTATGGATGAATAAAATAGACATTACATTCGAATATCACATAATGCAAAAGTACAACCTTCACCACTCAATTCTTGGCGATTTTGGGTGACATTAAGGGAGGTATTTTCATGAAGCAGAGATAGAAGTGATAAAGGCAAAAACATTACAATTCTAGACAGTAGCTGCTAAAGTAAACCTGCACTAGTTATCAAAAACCTAAAAAATACTGTAGTAGCATTATGACAATAAATGAATTACCGTAAATGATGCACTGTTTTCTTATGTTTTCTATTTGTTTACTGTCATATGACTTTATATAATGATTCCATGTGCGTTTTCTTTTTGTAGCAATTTGAATAAATACAGTGGAACCTCGATTGCGAGTAACGCGATTAACGAGCATTTCGCAATCATTTTTTTTTAAATCCTGACTCTGTTTGCGAGTGTTGTCTTGCAAAACGAGCAGGATTCAAGCCTCTGCAGTGTTCAGTACCGCATCTGACCAGAGGTGCGGGGGCGCCAAAGCTGATTGGAGCCGATCGGAGCCGTTTGGAAATACCCGGAAACACTCTGAAATACTCAGAAATACTTTGTTCCTGAGTGTTTTTCGAGCCTTTCCGAATGCAGCCGAACGGTCTCTGAGTATTTACAAGTCCCTCCAGCGCCCCCCTGCCCCACCTCTGGCCAAATGCGGTATTGCATGCCATACAAGTCAATGTGGAACAAATTATTTTCATTTTCCATTCATTTCTATAGGGAAACTCACTTTGATATGCGAGTGCTTTGGATAACAAGCATTCTCCGGGAACGGATTATGCTCTTAATCCAAGGTTCTACTGTACATGTATAAGTAGCAACATTTGTGCTATTAACAAACATATTTTTATTCCACCGCCATTTCTAATTTCAATACAAAGATTTCTATTAAGTTGCCACTGGTAGCAGTAATAATAGGATTTTTTGTACTTGTAAAATGCCTTTCTCTGTCGTCCATGGACGGACACAGCCTTCTCAAGTCTTGACAAGTGGGTTATGTTCCTGTTCACAGGAGAGGACTAGGCAGAAACATGTTAGATAATTAAATACATGTTACTTTAACAGAGTTGAACAGCCCCGCCGAGGGGGCGGTCTCTCCAGACATAACCCTCCTCCCTGCAGCATGCAGCCTCAGTTTGTAACAAGCAGTGCAAACCTAAAAAGGAGGGGTGGGTGCTGTGTCCGTCTATGGACGACAGAGAAAAGGATTTTACGGTGAGTACAAAAAATTCTATTTTCTCTTATCGTCCATGGACGGACACAGCCTTCTCAAGTCTTGACAAGTGGGACGTCCCCAAGCAGTGTCAAAAAACGAGGGGTGGGAACAGTATCAGTAAAAACAAACAACTTCACCCCAAACAAGCAGAGCTCCTCAACGGAGGAGGTGCAACTTTAAACAGCCGCCTGCAAAACCTTGCGGCCGAAGGAAGCATCTGAAGGTGCACTGACATCAACCTTGTAAAATTTGGAAAAAGTGTGAACGGACGACCATGTCACCGCCTTACACACCTGTGAGACAGACGCTTGATGTCGGAAAGCTCAGGAAGCACCAATTGCCCTGGTTGAATGTGCCGTGACCGGAAAGGGGGGCGCCCGCCCCTTAAGAGCGTAGGCCTGTATGACGGTCTGCCTGATCCACCAAGATATGGTGGCCGACAAGACCGCCAGGCCTTTTTGTGGACTGGACACTGACACAAAAAGTAAGTCAGACCTCCGAAACGGAGCCGTAGCAGACAGGTACACCCGCAAAGCGCGTACCACTTCCAAAGTATGTAGCGCAACCTCCTTAGGATGCGTCGGCCAAGGACACAAGGATGGAAGTACAATGTCCTTGTTAAGGTTAAAGCCTAAACCACCTTTGGAAGAAAGAAAGGTTGCGGGCACAACACCGCCTTATCCTTATGGAGGACCAGGTATGGCAACTTGCAGGACAAGGCCGCCAACTCAGAAACCTATCTGACAGAAGTAATGGCCACCAAAAAGGCCACCATCTGAGATAGTGTCAAGAGAGGAATCTCTCTGATGTTTTCAAAGGGAGGTTTCTGAAGAACTGAGAGCACCAGATTAAAATCCCATGTTGGAAGAGGTGGTTTAAGAGGGGGAAGTATATGACGAACCCCCTTCACAAAGGTACCCACCATAGAATGGGCCGCCAGAGGCCGCTGAAAGAACAATGCTGAAATCTGTCCCTTAATGGTGCTTAAGGCAAGTTTCTGATCCACTCCACTCAGTTTCCCATTACATCAGGGGGGGGGGGGGGTCACCCGCATTTTACTGGGAAAGTCTGGGTTTTCCCTCTAGTCAGAGGGGGACAGGGTCACGTGACGGTTGGCCCGCCCTCACCTACATAAGAGCTGTCACTGGCTCCCGCCGCATCATTCCCGGGGTGTCTCCGGTGGAGACAGGTGATGCACTGCGCTGCGGACATCTCATTGTTGGATCCTGGACCTGGATGAAGAGAAGATCATCTCATCGCTGGACCCCGGAGAGGAGATCACCCATCGCAGGATACCAACAGTGTTGGAGCGGAGACTGAGAGTGGATTACCACTGCTGGAATCTTTTTTTTATTTAAAAAAAAAGGACTTTCCCAACGGTGTCTGTGTGTTTTTTTACAATTTGCTACACTTTCTTTGTGAAATGGTAGGGGTACAATGTACCCCATTACCAATTCACATTGGGGGGAGGCTGGGGGTCCCCTTTGTTAAAGGGGTCTTCCAGATTCCAATAAGCCCCCCGCCCGCAGACCCCCACAAGCACCGGGCAAGGGTTATGGGCATGAGGCCCTTGTCCTCATCAACATAGGGACATGGTGCTTTGAGGGGTCACAGACCCAATGTTGAGGGCATGTGACTACTTTTGAGGGCATGTGACAACTTTTGCTCTGTTTGCAGGTTCTGGTGCGAACCGAACTGGGAGGGGTGTTTGGCTCATCCCTACCAGTCACTAGAAGTTCAACATGGCACCACATGGCAAATAACTCTCTAAGGATCTGAAAAAAAGAATTGTTGCTCTACATCAAGATGGCCTAGGCTATAAGAATATTTCCAAGACCCTGAAACTGAGCTGCAGCACGGTGGCCAAGACCATACAACGGTTTACCAGGAAAGGTTCCACTCAGAACAGGTCTCACCATGATCGACCAAAGAAGTTGAGTGCACGTGTTCAGCATCATATCCAGAGGTTGTTTTTGGAAAATAGCTGTATGAGCGCTGCCAGCATTGCTTCAGAGGTTGAGGGGGTGAGGGGTCAGCCTGTCAGTGCTCAGACCCTATGCCGCACACTGCATCAAATTAGTCTGCATGGCTGTTGTCCCAGAAGGAAGCCTCTTCAAAAGATGATGCACAAGAATGCCCACAAACAGTTTGCTGAAGACAAGCACACTAAGGACATGGATTACTAGACCCATGTCCTGTGGTCTGATGAGACCAAGATAAACTTATTTGGTTCAGATGGTGTCAAGCATGTGTGGTGGCAACCAGGTGAGGAGTACAAAGGCAAGTGAGTCTTGCCTACAGTCAAGCATGGTGGTGGGAGAGTCATGGTCTGGGGGCAGCGTGAGTGCTCCCGGCACTGGGGAGCTACAGTTCATTGAGAAAACCATGAATGTCAACATGTACTGTGATATACTGAAGCAGAGCATGATCCCCTCCCTTCGGAGACTGGGCCCCAGTTCAGTATTTCAACATGATAATGACCCCAAACACACCTCCAAGACAACAACTGCCTTGAAAGAAGCAGAGGGTAAAGGTAATGGACTTGCCAAGCATGTCTCCAGACCTAAATACTATTGAGCATCTGCTGGGCATCCTCAAATGGAAGATGGAAGACCGCAAGGTCTGTAACATCAACCAGCTCCGTGATGTCATCATGGAGGAGTGGTAGAGGACTCCAGTGCCAACCTGTGAAGCTCTGGTGAACTTCATGCCCAAGAGGGTTAAGGCAGTGCTGGAAAATAATGGTGGCCATACAAAATATTGACACTTTGGGTCCAATTTGGACAGCGGTTTAGATATTAATGGCTGTGTGTTGAGTTATTTTGGGGAGACAGCAAATTTACACTGTTATACAAGCTACTTTACATTGTAGCAAAGTGTAATTTCTTCAGTGTTGTCACATGAAAAGATATAATAAAATATTTACAAAATTGTGAGGGGTGTACTTACTTTTGTGAGATACGGTATATATATATATATATATATATATATATATATATATATATATATATATATATATATATATATATATAAACACCATAACAATTATTTTCATTTATATTTCCTATTCTTATTTTCACCTCTTGTTGCAAAAGAATGTTACTACAAATAAAGATTATTCTGGCTTTGTAAATGAAGCCCATCATTAGTTATACATAATTAAATTAAAATATTTGTGTTAAGCTGTTCCCAGTGTGAATTCTCACAGCAGGTTCCACAAAGTGTCTTTTGAAGGCAACCTTGAAATTTCTAGTGATAGAGAAATATATTGTAAAAACAGCTTATTAACTGTTAAGATGGATACAGCAGTAGGCTGCATCCTAGTATTAAACTGGTTCTAAAGGTAAAACCCTTTTTACCTTCATGCATTCCCTGCATTAAGATAAAGATTGTTTTAACACCTGCTGTGCACCCCCCTCCCCAAATACTTACCTGTCCTGTGTTGATCCAACACTCTGCCTGTCTTCCCGTTTTCACTCCTTGCCCTCACAAGTTTGCGGGAGCCGCTGCTCCTACTACTGTCAATCATACCTGTGAGCAGAGAGTGGGGGGTGGAGCAGAGGCACACTATGGGGGTTATTTACAAAAGGCAAATCCACGTTGCACTACAAGTGCAAACTACAAGTGCAAAGTGCATTTGAAATTGCACTGAAAGTGCACTTGGAGGTGCAGTCGCTGTAAATCTGAGGGGTAGATCTGAAATGAGGGGAAGCTCTGCTGATTTTATCATCCAATCATATGCAAGCTAAA
Organism: Rana temporaria; assembly: GCF_905171775.1. Classification (NCBI taxonomy): domain Eukaryota; kingdom Metazoa; phylum Chordata; class Amphibia; order Anura; family Ranidae; genus Rana; species Rana temporaria. Next base: position 164,063,083 of record NC_053491.1, read on the forward strand.
ATGCTGTTTTTTATTTTCCTTGCATGTCCCCCTCAGATCTACAGAGACTGCACTTCCAAGTGCACTTTCAGTGCAATTTCAAGTGCACTTTGCACTTGTAGTTTGCACTCGTAGTGCAAAGTGGATTTGCCTTTAGTAAATAACCCCCTATGTGTTTCAATAGGCACACACAGCCTGGCTCCGGTTTGAGCAAACACGTCATAGCAGCTTGCTTTAGGGGTAGAAACATTGGAAGAGGAACCGACAGAGCTATCGGGGGACCCTAGGAAAGGCGGTTCAGGTCTTCTCTGGGCAATACCTGCGCATTGGGCAGATAAGTATAAGATTTATTACTTTAATTAGAAAAAAATTGCCTTTCAAACCGCAACAGTGGGGAATTCTGACCTTTAAGAAAAATCCATAAATTTCATTACGGGCTAGTATGGAGCTATTTGAGGTATTTTCATGTACCATAAACTTCATACAGTACCTCCAAACTATCCGCATATGTCATATACAAAACAGAATATAGTGTACAGTGTCACCAATTTATGCTAATGTATTTGTCAGCAACATACAACACTTATCTGCACCAAAGCAGATCTTGGGGTTTATTTACTAAGACTGGAGAGTGCAAAAAATGGTGCAACTCTGCATGGTAGCTAATCAGCTCTAACTTCAAGAGGAGCCCCCCCCCCCCTTCAAAAAAAAGTCAGCAGCTACAAATATTTTTACTATAAGGGTACCCACCTGTCCTGGCATCCAAAGCAGTCCTCACCCAAGCCCATTCTTGAGACGATTCAGCTCTCGGGTGCTGCCACCGCTATCTTGGCTAGGGGAAACTGGCAGTGAAGCTTTGCGGAGCCAGTTTTCTATTGTACAGTGAATCACGCCATGCTTTCTCAATGGGCCAGGTGTGTGTGGGGGGGAGGAGGGGCCAAACTTCCAGCCACGGCGAAGTGAGCCGGTAGCGGGAGCAGGTACTTGTCAAAGCTTAAAGAAATCCCTTGGGTGTCACCAAGGAAGGAAGCCAAGGGAAAGCTCTTTACAGTATAGCGGACACAGATTACAAAAACTGACAAAGGTTCCTACTCTTATATACGCTCCAAACTAAAAAATAAATGCTTTGGTTGCGTTCTACTGTTATTGCCTGATGATTGCAATAATTGACATGACTTGAAGAATGTTTTGCAGATAATGTTACACACGTGGAGCAAGAAAAGGGTAAGTGGCGCTGCTTTGGCGATCAAGGGGCCGATTGAGAAGAATGTGGGTCCCCAGTGACAAGTGTGTCTGTGTCGGGTAAACTATGATAGGTCTATATCCAATAGTAGATGGACTCCTTGTGATAACACACTAAAATTAGGTGTGTTAAGGTTACCCTTATGCTGGTGAAAAGATGTGCCAAAAAGGTGACTATGCCTGGGCCACCAACCTCCGTTGGCTTCCAGGTATCGTGTATACAAATAAAAAATATAAATAAAAAAAACATAAGGTTACCCTTATGCTGGTGAAAAGATGTGCCAAAAAGGTGACTATGCCTGGGCCACCAACCTCTGTTGGCTTCCAGGTATCGTGTATACAAATAAAAAATATAAATAAAAAAACATATATAAATAAAAAATATATAAATAAAAAATATATATAAAAAAAGGAACAAGTGTTGTATACAACAACACTTGTTCCTTTTTTATTTATATATTTTTATTTATATTTTTTTTTTATTTATATATTTTTTATTTATATATATATATTTTATTTATATTTTTTATTTGTATACACGATACCTGGAAGCCAGGTATTTTTAGGTGTGTGCTTGTATATATTTAGTCATGATCCTGTGCAGACCAGCAGGTTGCTGGATGTGATAATATCTTATATTTATCAAATATAATATTTGTGATAAATGCAGATGTGATAGGGAACCTGTATATGCATAGAGGTATGGTAGACATGGTTACACATGTCTCCCTGCTTATCAGAGAACACAGACATACCTTTTGACACTGTATCTGTGACTACTGCTACAGTAACAAGTAGATGGTCATAGTAACAGCAATGGCTTGTAACCTATCCCTCTCTGATTAGGCAGTTCTGTATAATGTACAGTAGGTGAACCCGATTTTGTGTCAATCTCGCTCTCTTTCTCGGCGAGATTGAGCACCTACGAGCCCCATCGCGGGAGCCAGCGCCGAGCTGGCTTGCCGCGATGGAGACAGAGCCGTCATAGAAGCGACGGGAGATCCGACTTGGATTCCCGCCAATTCTACACGTGTGCGGCGTTTGTTATGAATCCTGAGGGGGAAGTCCCCGCCGGATTTTAAATAAAAATCCGGCATGGGTCCCCCCCCCTCAGGAGCATACCGGGCCCTTAGGTCTGTTATGGGTTGTAAGGAGACCCCCCTACGCCGAAAAAAACGGCGTAGGGGGTCCCCCTACGATCCATACCAGACCCGTATCCAAAGCACGCTACCCGGCCAGCCAGGAAGGGAGTGGGGACGAGCGAGCGCCCCCCCCCCTCCTGAGCCGTACCAGGCTGCATGCCCTCAACATGGGGGGGTTGGGTGCTCTGGGGCAGGGGGGCGCACTGCGGCCCCCCCACCTCAGAGCACCCTGTCCCCATGTTGATGAGGACAGGGCCCCTTCCCGACAACCCTGGCCGTTGGTTGTCGGGGTATGCGGGCGGGAGGCTTATCGGAATCTGGGAGCCCCCTTTAATAAGGGGGCCCCCAGATACCGGCCCCCCACCCTAAGTGAATGAGTATGGGGTACATCGTACCCCTACCCATTCACCTGCAAGAAAAGTGGTAAAAACACAAATAAACCACACAGTGTATTAAAATATTTTATTAGTCTGCTCCGGAGGCCGCCCCCTGTCTTCTTTATTAGCTCTTTTACCAGGGGGGGCTTCTTCTTTGACGTCTTCGGGTGGGTGGGGGCGGCCGTCTGGTTCTCTTCCACCGCCGGGGGGGGTGGCTTTTAAAAAAGCCCCCACCCCCCCGGCGGGTTTCCTCCGGCGTCTTCGGCGGGGCTCTTCTTCTTCCGCTATCCCGACGGGTCTTCTCCGCTATCCGGGGGGTCTCGCCGCTCTCCGCTGTTGACTCGTCGCACCCCGGTTCTTCGTCTCGCAGTCCGGTCCCTTCTTCCGTGCTGTACGTCTTCTTCCGCGCTGTGACGTCATGTTCTTCACTTCTCTTCTTCTCCCGATGTTGACTCGCCGGTCCTCCTCGCTGAAATGACGGATGCGCGCCTTGCATCGGACCTATATAGGCCTCACAGTCCCATCATGCTCTGTACCTACCCATGTGATACCTACCACATGGGTATCACATGGGTAGGTACAGAGCATGATGGGACTGTGAGGCCTATATAGGTCCGATGCAAGGCGCGCATCCGTCATTTCAGCGAGGAGGACCGGCGAGTCAACATCGGGAGAAGAAGAGAAGTGAAGAACATGACGTCACAGCGCGGAAGAAGACGTACAGCACGGAAGAAGGGACCGGACTGCGAGACGAAGAACCGGGGTGCGACGAGTCAACAGCGGAGAGCGGCGAGACCCCCCGGATAGCGGAGAAGACCCGTCGGGATAGCGGAAGAAGAAGAGCCCCGCCGAAGACGCCGGAGGAAACCCGCCGGGGGGGTGGGGGCTTTTTTAAAAGCCACCCCCCCCGGCGGTGGAAGAGAACCAGACGGCGGCCCCCACCCACCCAAAGACGTCAAAGAAGAAGCCCCCCTGGTAAAAGAGCTAATAAAGAAGACAGGGGGCGGCCTCCGGAGCAGACTAATAAAATATTTTAATACACTGTGTGGTTTATTTGTGTTTTTACCACTTTTCTTGCAGGTGAATGGGTAGGGGTACGATGTACCCCATACTCATTCACTTAGGGTGGGGGGGCCGGTATCTGGGGGCCCCCTTATTAAAGGGGGCTCCCAGATTCCGATAAGCCTCCCGCCCGCATACCCCGACAACCAACGGCCAGGGTTGTCGGGAAGGGGCCCTGTCCTCATCAACATGGGGACAGGGTGCTCTGAGGTGGGGGGGCCGCAGTGCGCCCCCCTGCCCCAGAGCACCCAACCCCCCCATGTTGAGGGCATGCAGCCTGGTACGGCTCAGGAGGGGGGGGGGGGCGCTCGCTCGTCCCCACTCCCTTCCTGGCTGGCCGGGTAGCGTGCTTTGGATACGGGTCTGGTATGGATTGTAGGGGGACCCCTACGCCGTTTTTTTCGGCGTAGAGGGGGCTCTCCTTACAACCCATAACAGACCTAAGGGTCCAGTATGCTCCTGAGGGGGGGACCCATGCCGGATTTTTATTTAAAATCCGGCGGGGACTTCCCCCTCAGGATTCATAACAAACGCCGCACACGTGTAGAATTGGCGGGAATCCAAGTCGGATCTCCCGTCGCTTCTATGACGCGCTTGCTGGGATGTGCTGTCACTATTCCAGTGAGTGTGAGATGTCGGCGAGATCTCGGCACCCTGTCGCCGAGTATCAGCGCGACGCTGTCGTGCTGAAAGCACAATATCACAAACACCTACTGTATTGCATGTGACATTTGAGCAAACTACAGGCATACCCCGCTTTAAGTACACTCACTTTACATACACTCGCGAGTAAGGACATACCCGTAAGTGTATGTAAAGTGCCTTACAAGCACTGTACAGACATTTTGCAGCCGCAGTAGAAGGAGCTGAAGCTCAGAGAACATAGCCCGCCCTGTTCCAGTGTGCCCCTGACACCCCCACTACAGCCCCTGAGACCTCAACTACAGCTCCTAACACCCCCACTACACCCCCTGACCCCTCACTACACCCTATAAGTGAAAAAAGGTATTGTTTCACTTTAAGTACATTTTCGTTTTACATACATGCTCTGGTCCCATTGTGTACTTAAAAGTGGGGTATGCCTGTATACCTTATTTAATTTAACTACCTAAAGCACATTTGAAGCGCAACGAAAAATATTCTGGCATATTTGTCATATACGTAGATCTTGTTCCTGATTTGTGAATCAACATCCCACAATGTTAATAAAAGCTGCAATGTATACAGAAAAAAATACATTGCAGCTAATGAGGCTGCATTAGTTGTCCTATTGCAAGCATAGCTATTAGTAGTAGATTTCATACAGTTTGACTAACAAACACGTGATGAATAAAAAAAAGCATTCAGAGGTAAAAAACAAAACAGAAAAATAATAATAATAGCTAACTATGAACAACGGAAAAGTGTATGACTTGAGATGTCCATGTTTAGTATTCTTTTCTTTTCCTTTTTTTTTTTTTGTAACCCAAGCAGTCATTTACTGGCTCCTCCTGGAACTCATCCTGTTTTGTAATTGCAGAGGTTGTACATTCCCAGGCAGTTTTACTGACATCTATACATGTAGCGAATTTACTAATGCAAAGGAGATTTACAAAGGCTAAACAGTGAAAGTTAACTACAAATTGCGTGAGCCACATAAAATAATTCTTATTTAATCATACCTATTAAATATGTCAACGTATTATTATTATTCCACAAACAATACAGAATTATTAGGTTATAAATAAATATAAAATATATTTTTTGGGTTATTTCTTAGCAGATTTTTACAGGAAGCAAAACACTTTTCTTTGCACACGTCAGGGCTCAAGTCCTGCGGAAACGCGTGGGAACTGAGTTTCTGCACTTTTTTCACAGCAGGAACTCAGTTCCCTTTGCAGGACTAGAGCAGCCGAGCCGCCCGAGCCAATCCCTCACTAAGCGGCGATGCCCAGCTCGAGTCACTGTCAGGGGCAGGCGAACCTTAGTAATCCTTTATGTTACTGGCCGCTTCCTGTATATGGATTCATCAGGTAGTGTGTGGGTATTCCGTCACTTCCTCAATGCCACAATGTCTCCTGGGAGCTTTTGTCATTGTTCCCAGGAGACATTGCAGAGGTCTGCCGCGAGTTTTCGCGGGATTTAGAAAGAAGCAACATTGCGGCATCGAGGAAGTGACGGAATACCCGCACACTACCCAATGAATCCATATACAGGAAGCGGCCAGTAACATAAAGGATTACTGAGGTACAGTGGATCAAAAAAAACAAAACATGCGGTTTAGTAATTATGCATATGAGCATATCATTTTTTTTTTTTTTGGTGGGGAAGTGGATCTTGGGTGGGAGTTCCCACACTTTTTTCCCCAGGACTTGACCCCTGGCACACGTCATATGACCATATACGCTCATAATCGTCATTATAATAATCAGTATATTTTCACAGCAATTAATCAAAATGGTGGTTTTTGATATTTGGACATTTGCTCTATATGACTCCCTTATTTGCATGTGTCTCTAGAGGCTAATTTTCTAAAATGTAATCCACAATAAGAGAACTGCACCCCAAGACATCAGAAGCGATTGCATGCTAGAAGAAAAACTCTTTTCAGTCTGAAGTCACCACCATAAATCAGCAAATTCTGACTTTTGAGGGCACCAGGATTCAAAAACACAGGGAGGGGGGGATTAGTCAGAACTGAAGTACCATATTTTCCGGCATATAAAATGACCTTTTATACTTAAAAATAAGCCTCAAAAATCAGGGGTTGTAGGTAAAGTAGGAAAAACGATATGTCTCCTCTCTCAATCAATCCTACCCCCCCACAGTTATAACACACAGTTAACCCCTTGATCACCCCCTAGTGTTAACCTCTTACCTGTCAGTGACATTTACACAGTAATCAGTGCATTTTTATAGCAGTGACTGCTGTACAAACGCCAATGGTCCCAAAAAAGTGTCAAAAGTCTCCTATATGTCCGTCACAATGTCGCAGTACCACTAAAAACCACCGATCGTGCCATTACTGATAAAAAAAATGCCATAAATCTTTCCCATAGTTTGTAGACTATAACTTTCGCGCAAACCAATCAATATACGCTTATTGCGATTTCCAAAAATATGTAGAATAATATATATCGGCCTAAACTGATGAAGAATGTATTTTTATTTTATTTTGGGGATATTTATTATAGCAAAAAGTTAAAAATATATATATATTTTGGAAATGTTCGCTATTTTTTTGTTTATAGCGCAAAAAATAAAAAATGCAGAGGTGATCAAATAGCACCAGAAGAAAACTATATTTGTGGGGGAAAAAGGACGCAAATTTCGCTTGGGTACAGCGTCGAACAACTGCACAATTGTCAGTTAAAGCGACGCAGTGCCAAATTGTAAAAAGTGCTCTGGTCAGGAAGGGGGTAACATCTTCTGGGGCTGAAGTGGTTAAGAAAAAAGTAAGGAAAAAAGGATTTTTGTACTCACCGTAAAATCCATTTCTCTGAGTTCATAGACGGACACAGCCTTCATTGACCTTAGGGTTATGCTTCTTCCTACCAGGAGATCTCCTGGTAGGAAGAAGCATAACCCTAAGGTCAATGAAGGCTGTGTCCGTCTATGAACTCAGAGAAAAGGATTTTTGTACTCACCGTAAAATCCATTTCTCTGAGTTCATAGACGGACACAGCCTTCATTGACCTTAGGGTTATGCTTCTTCCTACCAGGAGATCTCCTGGTAGGAAGAAGCATAACTCTAAGGTCAATGAAGGCTGTGTCCGTCTATGAACGAAAGAGAAATACAATTTTTGCACCAAATTGGGTTGTTCTTCTGCGCCTTAAATGCAGAATAAGTTCTGTCTGACTCCTACCACATCTTGCTCATTAGATTCAGTCTGTGCCCTAGCATAAGAATAAAATACAGTTCTACACATGAGTGTCTAACAACCTGCTTATTACAGCCATATGGTGCTTGCCTTCAGTCCCTCTACAGCCAAGTGTACAAAGTTTAGAGCACTCTTCCGAATATGCAAATATACGGTAATCCCCACTTTATTACAGTGCGCTAGTTTATACTCACTCTACATCCCAGGAACCACTAACTTATACTGTACCTGCACCTGAATATATCACCTGTATTCTTGTGGAGATTGTCAAACTTTCAACAAAGAATTACTTCACTTTGTCAAAAAAAAAAAAAAAAAATTGCAGGATCTCTGTTTTTTATATGACAAAATAGCTTCCGAGCATAGAAGCCAGCACATACCACAACATTTATTGCTGGTGTCTCTAGAGCACCCACAGGGTCCCGTGAATTGCTTTAGCAAATATGCATAAGCAAGCTCCTATGTTACAATGCTGGGGCCTGGTGATAGATTCCTATGCTGGGGCCTGGTGATAGATTCCTCAGGCACCGTGTACTGCAGATCTCTGTGGACCTATCTGTGAGACAGAAGCTATCAATAGGTCCTATAATAGCCTAAAGTAAAAAAATAAATCATCTTTAATCCATGTTTTTATACCTGACCTTATCCTAGCATTTAAAACAAAAACACAAATGTATTATATTGCAGCTTACTAAATCGTAGTTATGGTGGCTGTTTATTTTTATTTTATTTTTTTATCATTTATTTTCACTTGCTTTAAAAGACTAAGCTGTCCAGCAATTTATTAGAGGACTTAGTAGGGCAGAGGACAGTGTCAGTCAGTAGAACAGTGAACAGTGTCAGTCAGTAGAGCAGAGGACGGTGTCAGTAGTTTGGTAGTAGTAGTAGTAGTTATATATCTATATATTTTGTTTATAATTTTTTACAATTACATTTTTTATTATTTGTTACAATTTTTTTTTGCAGCACAGTTGGGGGCCCGGGTGAACTATCAGGGGCCTGAACACACCCCTGATGTCTCACTTTTAAGACAGAGAAAAGAGATTGAGGACACAGTTCACAATCTCCATCTCTGCAGCCTCACACTGAATGAATGAATGAATGAATGAACAGGAAGGCTCTACACAGTTATCCCTGTTCATTCACAAACTGAAGCATAGTAAACATAGTACACTATGCTTCCGTTATTAATGAACTCAGTACCGATCACTCACTGTACTCATTTAGCAAAGGAATGGGACTACCTTCCTTCCATCCTAAAACAATCCCCTATAGCAACCAGTGGGAGAGAGAAGAGGGGAAGAGCTGGGGGGAGGGGTTGGGCGCACACAGGGGAGCCCGGCCAGCAGAAGCAAAGGGAACCTGGCCGAGGGTGGACTTTACCGGAATGGGGATCGATGCCTATAAATGACAAATTCCACCCCGCCACCCCTCCTGTCCAGGTTCCTGGGGTTGACAAGGAGGAATACAATACAGGGGATTGGTTCCTATAAATGCCACCCCCTCCGCCCCTTATGTCCAGGTTCCTGGGGTTGACAAGGAGGGATACAATACAGGGGGTTGGTTCCTACAAATGCCATTCCTGCTGAATCTCCTGTCCGGGTTCCTGGGGTTTATAAGGAGTGATTCCAATCTATCACCAACGTCAAATGACGAGTAGATTGCGATTGACTGGTTGCCGACCCACGATTTTGGCAGTCTGTCAGGAATCTACTGTGACATGTTGGGAGCACAGGCGTGCACATACATATAGTATTGCCCATGGAATGGTATCCAGGTGCGCACATCACTTACCAATGACAGGGGTACTAACAGTGGTGATATTTTATTCATTTATGTAAAACATTTATCCCAAAAGAAAATGTTGGTGTAACAGCTGAAAAAAGTGCTAGAGTTCAGCTTTTACTTGCTAGTCAAATCCATCGAAATCAGCAAACACTACCCTTTCCCCGGATTGACTATGCTGCTATCTAAAAGTATACCCGTTGCTCCTTCAGAGACACCCAAAAAACAGGAAGTTTATTATTGGCTGGATCACAGGTGAAAATAAAGGAAAAAATACTTAAAGCAGAGGTCCACCCAATTTTTTTTTTTTAAAAGCCAGTAGCTACAAATACTGCAGCTGCTGACTTTTCAAAAATGGACACTTACCTGTCCAGCGCGCTTGCGATCACTCATCTCTCGGCTGCCCTCCGCCGCCATCCTCGGTGAGGGAATCAGGAAGTGAAGCGTTGCGGCTTCACTGCCTGGTTCCCTACTGCACATGAGCGATCCGCGTGGCGCGCCCTCACTGGTCCCTGCTGTCTCCTGGGACCAGTGTGTTTCCCAGAAGACAGCGGGAGGTGACGCGAAGAGGTGTGACTCCCACGGCAGTCTTTTCCCAGAAGTGGGTGCAAATACCTGTATTATACAGGTATCTGCACCCCCTCCCCCCTGAAAGGTGCCAAATGTGACACCGGAGGGGGGGGGGTCCGAAAAGTGGAGGTTCACTTTTTGTGTGGACCTCCACTTTAAAGAAAGAAAACTAAGGCGGCCTGAAATTGAAATGGAATGGTAACCTGCAATATATTACATTTAGTTTATTAAATTTAATAGCTCTTTAATTCATAAACCGTATACTAACTTAATCCTTCATACCTACAATTATCCCCTAACCATTATCTGGAACCCTGACAATTCACCAAACGCTTAACTTACTTTTACCTTAAGCCACTTTCACACTGAGGCGCTTTACAGGCGTTTTAGCGCAAAAAATATCGCCTCTCCTGTCACTCCAGTGTGAGAGCATGAGTGCTTTCACACGGGAGTGGTGCGCTTGCAGGACGCTAGCAAAAATTGTCCTGCAAGCAGCATCTTTGGGGCAGTGGAGGAGTAGTGAAATGAATGGGTAGCACTCAACAATGGGGCTAAAATAAAAAATATTTACACTGCTATATTTTATAAGCCATATGCAGCATAGGTAAGCAGAGGGGGGAAGCAACATTTTTATATTTAGCTTATACTTCCACTTGAAACCCTAATTTTAAATGCAATCATTTAAATACTAAGGACATGTGGGAACATCAGTTCAAGATGCTTCTGAGGTAACTCAAAATATTCTGACAGGTACATTTAACGTTCAGCTGGCTTCTTCTGAACTGCCCTTTGGCCTGCTTCGAGTGGCTTTTGCATTCTCATAGACTTGTATGAGAATGTCAATTTCATCTGTGCATAAAAGCCCATTGACACAGACCATTACCATGTAGCAGGCCACAGAACAAAAAACAAACAAACAAAAAAAAACAGCACCAAAACCAGCCTATGTATATGCAGCAGCCATGTGTCATTAGGCTTATTGCCTTAAGCTGAACTCTAGCATATGATATGAATAAAACTCAGAAACATTCATATATCAATCAAAATGAAATCAAGTACAGTAAGGTAATGTTTTGCATAGAAAAATATGTCTACTTCAAAGTAAAAGTGCCTAATAGGATTAAATGATGAAAAAGAACATATTTAAAAAGTGGAAAAAAGCAGGAAATATCCATGGAATGCTATCTTTCATAAAAAGTAAAGCTTATTACGTGGCTGTTTATAAATTATACTGCTGATCTGTCCATCAATTTCTTATGCATCAAGTACAATTACACACCATAACCCCCATTTTCACAGTGTACTGTATATCTATACCCATATATCTCTCACTCAGTTAGTTATACAGTAAGAAAAAGCCAAATTTCACCAGCAGTCAACGGAAAGACATTGTACAATTGTAATTAAATACTGAATGCCTAAAGTATTTCCTCCTTTGCATGCCATGTGTTCCCATCCACACAACATACCTACAGCTATTTAAAAAATTATTTCTTGCCTTTCTAGTTGTTTCTTTGGAGCACGATTATACATAGGACAGCTACCGTATATACTCGAGTATAAGCTGAGGCACCTAATTTTACCACAAAAAAATGGGAAAACGTTTTGACTCGAGTATAAGTCTAGGGTGAGAAATGCAGCAGCCACTGTAAGTGGAAAAGAGGGTCAATAATGCCCATCTGTAGCCTTACTGTGCCAATTTGCAACCTCACTGTGCCCATTTGCAGCCTCACTGTGCCTCACTGTGCCCATCTGCAGCCTCACTGTGTCCATTTGGAGCTTTACTGTGCCCATTTTCAGCCTCACTGTGCCCATTTGCAGCCTCACTGTGCCCATTTACAGCCTCAGTATGTCCATCTGCATGCCTCAGTCTCACTGTACCCATCTGCATGCCTCAGCATCACTGTGCCCATCTGCATGCCTCACTGTGCCCATCTCCCTGATTCACTGTGCCCATCTCCCTGCCTCATGTACCTGATCTCCCAGGACTGTGCCCATCTGCAGCCTTATGATCTTCCGGCGCTGTGACATGCAGTCTATTTGGCAGAAGTGCAGTGTAACAAAGTCCCACCTCCTCCTCATCCTCGTCCTTGACGGAACACTGACTCAGTTTCCCAGCAGTGAGTCTGTGTTCAGCCTATCATGGACTAGAATGAGGCGAAGGCAGGGCTTTGTTACACCGATTAGACTGCATGTCAAAGCGCTGGGAGATCATAAGGCCTCGTACACACGGTCGGTTTGGTCCGCTGAGAATGAACCGAAGTTCAGTTTCATCGGTCCAAACCGACTGTGTGTATGGCCCATCGGTCTGTTGTCCTTCGGTCCAAAATGTTAAAACATGCTTTAAAATCAAACCGATGGACCGCTGATCGATCGGTCCAAACCGATGGTTAGCAAAGAACAGCATCGGTTCAAAACCCACGCATTGAACTTCGTTTTTTTCAGCACGTCGTGTGTTTTACGTCACCGCGTTCTGACCCGATCAGTTTTTGGAACGATGGTGTGTACGCACAACAGACCGTCAGGCCACTTCAGCGGTGAACCGATGGAAACGGCCCGTCGGACCATTCTCATCGGTTTGGATCGACCGTGTGTACGCGGCCTGAGGATTCACAGAGTGTCCATTGGGGCCACTATCCCTGAGGGGAACACAGCTTGCTTTGACCTTTCTGGTAATACAGAGGTCAAGGCCTTGAGGTGAGCGGCCAACTTATCTGGGCACTGGAGACATGGAGCACTATATATTATTTGGAATACATTACCACATAGGTGGCTGTATTACTTATTGTTTGGACATTTTTAATTTTAACTATTTTTTGGGTTGATATATTTTATCGTATTTGTTGTACACCAAGTTATAAATATTATTATGTATAAATTGTAGAGATACATATTGCAGTATATCACTTTCTTGAGCACAGTTATAGTGTATGGTAGACATTTATATTGATTGAGTTGCGCTGTGCATATTTTTGTTAAATATTCAACAAAAAAAAAACATCATTATGTCAGCAATGTTGTATCTCTGGCTAACGATGGTTGAATGCCCAAAAAAGTGCCTACCACAGTGCATTCTAAATGGTCCATAAATTGTTAGTTTCCAAAGCCATCTACATCCTAATCTAATAAAGTCTTAAATGCGTAGGCTCAAAGCTGAAAAAGTATGCCCAAATAAATTAGCTATATCCTCTGTGATAAGCTAACTGGACTCTGTGGCCACGGGCCAGCATGTCATATTTAGTAAATACTGTACTCACTTTTAACCAGATCGCTGATTTCATGTTCTTCCCACGTGTTCTTTACAAAAATGCCAAAGCGTACTAAGAGGAGAAACAGATTCCACCCACACTGATCCTAGATTACACAGCAAAGCAACAAAACGCTATTTTTAATGCACAGCTCTGTATCAACTTTGTAAAAAGATGTTGAAGTTGGGAAGTGTGCATATCTGTACTATACTGTACGTGAAAGTATTTTAATAAGTTGTCTCAATTCCATCAAAACAGGTTAAGTCTCACCAGCATCAGATGAAGGACTTCAGTGCACTCTCTAGTTAGACGTCCTGAAAGCATTAGGTGGGCTGCCAAAGCAATATTGTACGACTTTCTTTGGGTCCCAAGAATGATAGAAAAAGGGGGAGACGGTTTAAATGCCCCCTTTTCTCATGGGAAAGCGGCAGGACAAAAAAGCAGTTTCAAGTCCCCCTCTGGGAGCCTGCTAAGGCTCTCTGAGGAACACCTGGTACTCACGTGGGCTAGACATAAGAAAACGTGACTTTCCCAGGCTTTTAGAAAACACCTGGTGCTCACATGGCCTTGGAGAGGCTTACACGTGCCTTTCCCGGGTTTTTAGGGTGCTGTGGGCCCGGTACCAGTTATTTCTAGCTGAAACCAGTACCGAATAGGGCTATAAAAAGGAGGTTCTGCCCAGTAGTTTTCAGTCGCCTCAGAAGACAGGATCTGTGGCGTTCCCCAACCCCCCTCCCTTTTTTTCTTTTTTGCTGCGGCTGTTAATTATGTGGGATGGTCACCTTTGTTCTTTTAAAAAAAATTAAAATAAAAGTTATTATACAAAGGGGGACAAATCTGTTTAGTTTACTTATTGTTGGATAATTTTGGAAGTCTGAATATATTTATGTGCAGCCTGAGCCGTAGTGGCTAGGCTGTTGTAAGTTATTAAATTTATTTATTTAAATAAAATTTGTCTGAAATCCAATAATAAAGCAGCCACGGCCATACATATTCCAACACTGGTGAGAATTTGTTTTATTTTAATTTAAGGTTAAAGTATAGTTATTAAAGGGGAGTTCCAGCCATTTTTATGTTTATTAAAAGTCAGCAGCAACAAAAAGTGTAGCTGCTGGCTTTTAATAAACAGGCACTTACCTGCTCCAGCGCTCCAGCGACGCGCCGGCCGGGGCTCCGCTCCTCTCCCCCCCTCCCCGGCCGGCGTCTTCATCTTCAGTGTGGGCACCCGGCCGTGACAGCTTTCGGCTTCACGGCCGGGCACCCACTGCGCATGCGCGAGCGCTAGCGGCGCGGCACTGCGCATGCGCGAGCGGCGCGGCCCGGCGCCACGCCGTGTAATTGGCCAGGAGATCGCCTAGGACCTGTGACGTGTGATATTGTACAAATACTTTGCAATCTATTCAGCTATGAAAAACATATTCTAAAATTAGTGTAATAAAATATAAGCAGCGCTGTAAACAATGTAAGATGAAATATCCATTTTCACAGGTATTCAAAAATAATGCTAATGTCCATAAACATCACCATGTGACACAAGTGAATATGTGCAAAAATCCCAATATATATATATATATATATATATATATATATATATATATATATATATATATATATATATATAAATGTGTTTAAATATTAATTAAATATAAGTCCATATATCACATCAAGTAGGTGATGATAATGATAATAGCTTCCAATCTTCCACCACAACCGGTGTCAGTGAATCCTCTCCCATCAGATGCAAAACTCACCAACTCAAATTGCCTTACACTCTCGTGTTCGGCGTGTAAACATGTACATAAGGACCCCACTGGTAGGTATAGCAGATAATCCCAGTTCCAACCAATTCACTGCCAGAAAGCTCCGCATGTAAATAAAAGAAGTGCTCAAAATAGCGTGATACCGTAAAATCAGTTTAATAACACACTTAAATCTTCAAATATAGCACTCACATTAATCTAAAAAAATAGAGAAATACACTGCACAGCAAACACTTGTTCAGAGATGAACCGAAAACCGAGTATATTGGTCACAGCAGACCCAAGGTGTCAACTGATCGCTCACCACCTCCCACTGTTCCTTCCTGGATCTCTGCTTCCTTGATCGGCCTTGATACATCACACGTTCACTTCAGATGGTTGCCGCACAGCCACGCCCCGACATGTTTCGTCATAAAAGACTTAGTTATGGGAATCATTGTTTAGAGCGCTGCTTCTGTTTTATTACACTCATTTTAGGGTTTTAGAATATGTTTTTCACAGTTTGATTTTATTAAAGTAGCTGCTTCACTCTTTTGCAAATTCGATTATTACTATTTGTTCATAAGCGCAGTGGTGGGAACACAGAAAGGGCGGATTCATCTTTGTTACCATTATTTACAATCTATTCAGCTACTCTATACAGAAAGTCGTTTTTATTATAGCTTGTGTACAACTTATACAATATTAATTCAGTAAACCATCGCAATGTGAAAAGCTGCAGTTCATGGTGTAGCAGTGTAATTTCAGTTTACAAAAGAAAGATCACTGATAGATTCTAATGCCGCGTACACACGATCGGAAACTCCGACAAGAGAACCGTGTATTTTTTTCCAACGAAATGTTGGCTCAAACTTGTGTTGCATACACACGGTCACACAAAATTTTGACCGTCGACAACGTGGTGACGTACAACACTACAACGAGCCGAGAAAAATTAAGTTCAATGATTCCGAGTATGCGTGTTTTTTTGCATGTCGGAATTGCATACAGACGATCGGAATTTCCGACAAGAACTTTTCCCGTCGGAAAATTTGAGAACCAGCTCTCAAATTTTTGCTGTCGGAAATTCCGACAGAAAAAGTCCGGTGGGGCCTACACACGATCTGAATTTACGTCCAAAAGCTCACGTAGAACGCGGCATAAGAAATTACTAATGCTTACCACACTACAATTTGTCTGAATTTATAGCCTGGGGTTGCTAAAGCTTATTTTCACAAACTGACTTAATTTGTACTCATAGGGTAGATTTGAACCTGCATCTAAAGCTTCCTTGCCTCTGAAGCCTGATCCATGCTAGGATCATGCTCCAAAGACTACTATCAGGCAGTGAGGAAGCCATGCGAAGGTTCCTTACCCCCTGTTTTAACCCCATTTTTGAAGGCAAATGCCAGGCAACTGTGTCCATTGCATGCGGTTAAGGGGCATTTGCGGCACTTCCCCATTGACTTAAATGTGTAGCGTTCATCTAGCTTGCTACCCACCACCATTTGCTAAAGGGGGTGAAAAGGGTTGGATGGTAGCAAAAATGCAGCTCAACTGCACATTTTTGATACCCTCCAACAGCAAGTCTAAAAGAGGCCATATACTATCACCCTTCAAACAATAAAACAACGGCTGAAAAAGGGGAAACCGAGCTACTATCTCCTGTGTAATGCCTGGCCAGCCTCAAGAACACAGCACTCAGCCTGGGATGTCTCTGCAAACCTCAATGTAACCCATGCTCAGCCATGATTAAGGCCTTATGTCCGAAACACGTTGGCTTTTTTGACTGTTGTTCACATGCTATAATAAAACAATGTTTTAACAACTTCCATGGCACCAGCCTTTCTCCCTTTTTTGCAATAAAACAAGGGTGGTCCCATGCCAGGTGCAGTTAAATTCTAGGATTCCATTTAACCAGAACAGACTTAAAGCCCAACTCTGGGCAATCTTGTAGTGGGTCCACCTCCCTCCCACACTACTACTGTATTACTTACCTTCTCCTCGCTCCATGTGACTGGCCTGCTGCAGCATCCTTTATGACCTGCTCCTAGCCGTGGTCGCACATCTGCATCCAGCACATAGGGTTAGTGGCCCTGCATTGTACATGATGAAGCAGAGCTTCTGTCCACAGAGCCTTGGAAAGAAGATAGCAGCAGCAGAGCCTGCCTGGGGCAATGAGTCAGGTAAGTAATGCAGTCCTTTGTTCTGCCTCCTAGACTTGGCAAGCATGTAACCTATCAGTGAGGTAGGGGGCACCACTGCAGGGGGGAGGGGGTTGAATGAGGTGGAGAGGAAAGGAGGTGACATTACAATCTCCACCATGTTCAATCTGATAACACTTTGTATTATAAAACAAATACAAGGTGTCCTTTAAATGGTAGCAATGTAGAGTGAGCGATCCTTTGTGGTCAGTATACAATGGGCAGCCACTTGGCACAGAACCCAGAAGATAGTGGTGATCACTGTAGTAGCACTAACTACTATTGTGATTCTCACCTTCTATAACTGTCCATCAGGTATGAAATTTGTATACTTGCAATGGTCCAAGTTGGACCAATGTAAGTATGCAATTAAAATTATACCTGGAATTCAGCTTTAAAATTGATTAAAGCATAGCTCCCAACTGTCCTTGATTTTTGAGGGACTGACCCTCATTAGGAACAAAGTCCCTCTGTCCCTCTTTTTTCCTAATTTGTCCCTCATTTTGGTCTGGTCTATATAGTTGTATATAAAATGCACTATTTATCCTTCAAAAAGTGTTTCCCAGTGCTAAACATTTCATTGAATTTCTAAATTGCTGTATTTATAAATTTTAAAAGCCAGTATAAAGGAATTATTTTTGGGTTTAACTAATATATATATATTTTTTGTATAATTCTCCTTTAACAACTTGCTTATTGGGCACTTAAACCCCCCTTCCGCCAAGGCCAATTTTCAGCTTTCAGCGCTTTCACACTTTAAATGACAATTGCGTGGTCATGCAACACTGTACCATATGAAATCTTACTATGATCTGTGATCAGCCAAGTCTCATTGACTCGCTGATCACCGAGCGCACTGTGCGTGGCCCACAGGGGGCACGCAGGCCGCGCATGCTTGGGAGGATGTACATGGACGGCTCCTTCTGGCAATTTAGGCCTGCACAGGCATGAGGGGGTTACAGGGGCATGACAGGGGTGTGTGTCCTATGCCTACGTACTTTTGATAATAGGTGTTCCTCGTTCCTATCTCAAAATTTGGGAGGTATGCATACCTCCCAACTTTCTGAGATGGGATTAAGGGACACCTATTAGCAAAAGTATGTAGGCATAGGACACACCCCTGCCACGCCTCCCTTGAAGGGAGAATTGTACAAAACAATTGATTGGTTAAACCCATGAGTGCTTTTTTTTATCACTACTATTTCTTTATATTGGCTTCTGGTATTTACAAATTAAGCAATTGAGAATATGTATGAAAGGTTTAGCACTGGGAAACACTTTTTGATAGACAAGTAGTGCATTGTATATACAACTATATAGATCAGACCGAAATGAGGGACAAATGAGGAGGAAAGAGGTACAGGGGGACATTGTTCCAAATCAAGGACAGCCCCTCGAAATCTGGGAAAGTTGGGAGCTATGGGTATGAAAAAGTCCTCATAAAGGTGTCAACTTCTTTTTCGTTCCCATCTTAAAAAGTTGAAATGTATGCATACCTACCAACTTTCTGAGATGGGAATGAGAGACATCTATTAACAAAAGTATGTAGGCATAGGACACACCTCCTGCCATGCCTTCCTTGAAGGGAGAATTGTACAAAACATTTGAGAGCTTTCTTTTTTACCACTACTATTCCTTTATATTGGCTTTTGGAATTTACAAATGCAGCAATTTAGAAATTGGATGAATGGTTAAAGTGGAGGTTCACCCTCCAAAAAAATTCTGACATCACACGGAGTCGCGCCATCCTACCGACAGAATGCCGGTGTTTTGTTTTTTTTTTCTCAGCACATACCTCTTAATCCCTGTGATTGACAGGCTTCTGAACGGCGCATACTGCGCGTCACAGGTTGCCGAAAAAACCCGAACGTCGGTGCGGCTCTATACGGTGCCTGCGCACCGACGTTCGGGTTCTGTCTGCAACCTGTGACGCGCTGTATGCGCCGTTCGGAAGCCTGTCAATCACAGGCAGTGCTTGGGAACGCCCACTCCCGCCGGATTGCCGTGAGGTGAAAATCGGGATTAAGAGGTATGTGCTGAGAAAAAAAAAAAACAGGCAATCTGTTGGTAAGATGGCGCGACTCCGTGTGATGTCAGAAATTTTTTTAAAGGGTGAACCTCCACTTTAAGCACTGTAAATCACTTTTTGATAGATAAGTTGTGCATTTTATATACAACGATATAGATCAGACTGAGATAAGGGACAAATGAGGAATAAAGAGAGACTTTGTTCCAAATCAGGTACAGCCCCTCGAAATCAGGGACAGCCCTTCAAAATCAGGAACAGTCCCTCATAATCAGGGACAGCCCCTCAAAATCGGGGACAGCCCTTCAAAATCAGGGACAGTCCCTTATAATCAGGGACAGCCCTTCAAAATCAGGGACAGTCCCTTATAATCAGGGACAGCCCCTCAAAATCAGGGACAGTCCCTTATAATCAGGGACAGCCCCTAAAAATCAGGGACAGTCCCTTATAATCAGGGACAGCCCCTCAAAATCAGGGACAGCCCCCTCAAAATCTGGGAAAGTCCCTCGAAATCAGGGACAGTTGGGAGCTATGTAAAAATCATCATAAAGGTGGCAATTTCTTCTCACTTTATTCAAGAAAAAAAAAGTGCAGAAAGCAAACTGTGTTGCCCATGGTATCCAGATGATCCCTTTCCTATCCCGGTGCACCTAGGGAGAATACGACGAAGAACCTCACTGCTCGTTAAAGACTAGACTTGTAGTCTGAGTTCATTCTTCCCTTGCTTTCATAAACAAGGTTCAATGACATCCATCAGGTGTTTTCCCCCACATAACTAATTCATATTAACTGACTGAGTCTGAACGGCCTCTTGAATTTCTTCTGTATCTAAACTCAATGAGTACTGAGAGCTCTGTAATGACTGCCCAGTACAGCATTAGTCCAGTGAACACATTTATAAAACAAAATGAACACTCTCTGGGAGATAAGCTGCTGTGAAAAAAACAAAATCTTTTTTCCTGTGTATCTCAGTTGGAATTTCAGTAGAGCATTTACTTTCACATAACCGCATCTTTGCACTATAGAGACATGTGTACTTCTATCATGCACTGCCCTGTCTGAATTCATTATCGAGCTGTTTGAATGGTAATATGAGCAATCCATTGACTGAGACATTTGGTTACTTTTTTTTTTTTTTACAAACGTGAGTAACTTGAAGAAAGGATAAACCAAAGGCTGATCCGTGTTACAAAATAGAACATCCCTATAGAATAAAACTTCCTATTCTCTGTACAGATAATACACAGCCAGGCCTACAGACATTTACGTTATTGTGCACGTTCCACGTTTATGTTTACTGGTCAGAAGACAACATGAGATAATGTTATATATTAAGTTCTTTAGAGATTATATTGCAGTAACAAAAAAGGACAAAAAAAAAATATTGGACTCATTCTATAAAACGGTACAATGACCAAAGAACCGAGGTGTAGTATGCATAGAACCAAGAGAGAGTCATCTTGCACAGACCCAACTCTAGTCATGTGAGTTCTCATCGGTTGGTGTTCTTTGCCCTTGAACTTTGCATTGCTGAATAAAGCAAAAAAAAATAAAAAAATGAAGTACTAAAAGTATAACTAAAGCAAACTTTTTTTTTTTTTTTTAGTTTTGGATAGAGTGGGGATGGATTAGAACACTTGTCAGCTTTTATTGCTGTCCCAGCCCCGTTAAGGAGATTCACCCTATTTGTCCTGTTTACCATCATCGTTGAAAATGAAAGTAAAAGAAAATCCCAAATTTTGGATTGTCTACTGAAAAGTTATCTTCCAATTTGGACACTGGTTCCGGTGACCTGGTCCTCCCCAAAAAATCCCCTTAATTTGCAGTGATTTCATCTCACTTCCTTTTTGGTTATGGAACAGGAAGTGAAGGGAAATCTCCGCAATGGCGGAAAAAAAAATCTGACAGCGGTTATATCCCTCTGACACTCTATCTAAAAAAAATAAAAAAAATAAAGGTTTTATATAATTCTATTTAAAAGCAAAGCACATGTTACATAAAACGATAGTATTAGGCTTAAAGAAAGTCCAGGGAACAGAATGTTTGATGAATGCACGCCAGGAAAAATAGACTCCTCTATTCATGCAAATCCATAAAAGAGGAGGAGTGAGTCTCCGTTTTCTAGTTATATGGAGTTTTATGGATTTTCACTAATAGAGGAGTCTGTTTTACCAGAGGGCGATCATCCACTATACCAGGGGTCTCCAAACTATGGCCCTCCAGTTGTTCAGGAACTACTTTTCCCATCATGCCTAGTCATGTCTTTGAATGTCAGAGTTTTACAATGCCTCATGGGAAGTGTAGTTCCTCAACAGCTAGAAGGCCATTGTTTTAGAGATCCCTGCACTATACTGTTCCCAGGTTTTTTCAGTAATGACCTAGACGTGCATCTAGTACTTTACGGGCAAGAGTAGACCAACCAGGAGCGGTATTCCATGTGCCTTATGATACTTATCCCATTTAATGAAGCCTATAGATAATCAGCCACATGGACATGCTTGAGAGAACAGGACAAAATGCTTAATGGTATCCTCACTTCTTAAAGACTTACCCCAATGTTGTCATGGTGACGATAGTGTACCAGAAGGCAGCGGGTATACTAGTGAATTTGCTGTTCATAGAACCCTTTTCAGCATAAAACATGACTGTGGCAAAGATGATGATAGCCATAGTGAGGGAGAATAGCAGAAAGCCCAGCTCTGAGGCACAGCTCTTAAGTGTATAGCCCAAGATCCGTAGACCCTGCGAGTGGCGGGAAAATTTGAAGATCCGAAACACGCGGAACACTCTCAGCGTAACAAACGCACCACTTACGTCCTCGTTGTTTGACATCACAAGGGCTATGTAGTATGGCATGATGGCGACCACATCGATAATACTCATCACACTTCGTACAAACCGATAGCGACTGGGTGCAGCCATCAAGCGCAATAGGTACTCCACAGTAAATATCATGACGCAAGCTGTATCCAGACAGAAGAAAGCCATAACGTAACGTTCACCACACGGCAACTCCCGCATGGTGCCTGGCATTATACCACATGGAACCGTCTCCAGTACGTTGGCAAAGACAGAGATAGCGATGAAGAAGCCAGTTACATAGTAAAACACCAAAGCCATTGTACTGGTATGGGGGTTTTCAAAGGCCCGCCACAGCTTCTGGCGCAGCGACATGGGGGGCAAAGGTCCTTCTGCCGAGTTCTCTGAATCGGCATCATCCTGTAGTCTCTCTTGGTTCTCCCTTCGGCGGTCTTTGTACTCCTCGTAACAACAGTCACCAATCATTTCTGGAATAATACCAAAAAAAGACAGCTCTTCATCGTACGCTGCGATGCACTCGTTACGCGGGTAGTGAAGCTGACCCGTGCGGTAAAAGTTGAGAATGTTGCGGAAAATGTCCGGGTCTCTGTCGAAGAAATATTCTCCGGTGTCCTGGTTGAAGAAAAAATCTCTTTCCGTGCTGCCAAGCAGTGTGTCGGGGTAGCGCTCCAAGGTGTTTCGCCACGTCTGAAAGCGGGAGCCGCTTACGTTTAAAACAATCAAAGTGTCCTGCGACCTCTTTCTCTCACCTTTGGGTGGAGGCGGCATAGGCGCCGTAGCCACAGGCATCCAGCCGATAGCGGCGGCCCGTGCGAAAGGCATCCATGCTGCTACCCCCGCCGCCATTTTTATTTTTCTCTTGCAGTTCTTTACCTAGAATTTCAAATTTTTTAGGCAGGTTGAAGTTTATTGCTTAGCTTTGCAAAGAAAAAAAAAAAGTTACAACAGACCCAGTTTGGTCAAAGATGTGTCTCCAGGTTCCAATTGGCCATCTGTATCCACAGGTATTAAAGAGTAGTATGTAGAGCGTTCACGGTGGACATGTAAGATGAAGCATAGCATGTGTTGCCTGTTCAGCTGCACCTTTTTTTTTTTTTTTAGCTCCTGTACATCAGCAGCAATGAAAGATCTGCTATGTCTGCTTGCAGTTTGCCTTCACCTATCTGTTGTCTCTTAAGTCTGACAGTGGCAAGCACTTCACACATGCCTGTGCCTTCTCCTTCCAATACAGGAGATCAATGAGGTTGTCTCTTCCATCTCATTTCATCCCAGGATAGCCCAGCACAGTCCTCGCTCCCATCCCTTTCCTGTAGTGCTCCCTTACATACGCTAGCATGACTTAACCAGTTGCACTAAAAGGCAGAGAAAGAAAAACTGCAGCAATCCCTTTAAACTGGATCTTTTACCTACCTCTGGGGAGCCTGGGGAAGGTGGCCACTCGCATCAAAGCCTTGGCAGCTCATTGTGTGATCACAGACACACAACAAGCTGAGATCAATGCTCAAGCTGAGAGCAACAAGTAAGAAAGAATCCACAGCACAAGCAGTAAGTTAACACAGCAGCATCCTCATCCCCATCCTCATCATCCTCAGCAGCAGCAGCTCCATCCACAAGCTGGTGGGCTTCAAGCAACTCCAAGCCCAATTTCTCTATAGATCCCTTGGCTGATTCCAGGTGAAGTGACAGTTGTGTGTGTGCTTGGAGTGGAGGGATCGCAGCCAGCACAGGGTCCAGGGAAGGGTCCAGCACAGGGTCCAGCACAGATCCTAGCTTCCCTCTCGCACTGTCTTTGAATCCATTTCAGCAGCTGAGAGTGTCGGAGCCGCTGTAGCCCCGCCCCCTGTGCCCGATCTCCCTTGTCAGGGTGAGGATCGCCCGCATATCTGGCTCATCACTTGCCCATCACTACGATCGCTGCCACTTGGTCACCATAGTAACCCCTATTATCTACATCGGGGATGTCCTGTGCTCAGCTGCGGGCACACACTTTACTCCTCTGCAGGGAATGAAGAGGGCGATGGAATGCAGCGCAGGGAAGTGTGATCGGAGTGGTGCACGATAGGGGACACTTAGACTGCGAAACACGTTACATACACACACACGCAGCGATCTTCTATGTTGCTTGCTGTCTATAGGATGACAGCTGGATGGCAACTGTCACTGCATTCCGGCTCACCGGACACTAGATGGCGCTAGATTCCAATGCAGCGCACAGCCGTCCAACAGGCTCCGAGCATCCCGCTCCACATGTATGGGCTGAGCACAGTCTGCGCCTCCGGCCATCATACAATCTATTGGCTTATTTACATGCACTGTCTGCTCCTCCGGGCTGGGATGCATTGCAACACTTCAATACACTGTTACAGTCATACTAAGCTTTCATTTCTTTTATTTCTTTCTTTCATTTCTTTTATTTAAAGTATTAATAAACCCTCATCAGCAGGCTGGTGCTCACATTTTTTTGGGGCGCAAACAAACTGAAACATTCTGGAATAAAATAACATCAAACGTAGCCACTGTGGCCATCATACGCAGCCACTGTGCCATCAAACACAGTCACTGTGCCATCAAACGCAGCCACTGTGCCATCAAACGCAGCCACTCTGCCATCAAACGTTGCCACTGTGCCATCAAACGCAGCCACTGTGCCATCAAACGCAGCCACTCTGCCATCAAACGCTGCCACTGTGCCATCAAATGCAGCCACTCTGCCATCAAACGTTGCCACTGTGCCATCAAATGCAGCCACTCTGCCATCAAACGCAGCCACTCTGCCATCAAACCTTGCCTCTGTGCCTTAAAACAAAGCCAGTGTGCCATCAAACACAGTCACTGTGCCATCAAACGCAGCCACTGTGCCTTAAAACAAAGCCAGTGTGCCATCAAACACAGTCACTGTGCCATCAAACGCAGGTACTGTGCCATCAAACGCAGCCACTCTGCCATCAAATGCTGCCACTGTGCCATCAAATGCAGCCACTCTGCCATCAAACGTTGCCACTGTGCCATCAAATGCAGCCACTCTGCCATCAAACGCAGCCACTCTGCCATCAAACCTTGCCTCTGTGCCTTAAAACAAAGCCAGTGTGCCATCAAAAGCTGCCACTGTGCCATTAAATACAGCCACTGTGCCATCAAACGCTGACACTGTGCCTTAAAACGCTGCCACTGTGTCTTAAAATGCAGCCACTGTGCCATAAAATGCTGCCACTGTGACTTAAAACAAAGCCCCTGTGCCATCAAACGCTGCCACTGTGCCATCAAACTCAGCCAGTGTGCCCATCAAATGCTGCCACTGTGCCATAAAACACGGCCACTCTGCCATCAAACGCAACCACTGTGCCATCAAATCTTGCCTCTGTGCCTTAAAACAAAGCCAGTGTGCCATCAAAAGCTGCCACTGTGCCATTAAATACAGCCACTGTGCCATCAAACGCTGACACTGTGCCTTAAAACGCTGCCACTGTGCCTTAAAATGGAGCTACTGTGCCATAAAATGCTGCCACTGTGACTTAAAACAAAGCCCATGTGCCTTAAAACGCTGCCACTGTGCCATCAAACTCAGCCAGTGTGCCCATCAAATGCTGCCACTGTGCCATAAAACACGGCCACTCTGCCATCAAACGCAACCACTGTGCCATAAAACGCTGCCACTGTGCCATCAAACGCTGTCACTGTACCCATCAAACGCTGCGACAGTGCCATCAAACGCAACCACTGTGCCCATCAAATGCTGCCACTGTGCCTTAAAACGCAGCCAATGTGCCATCAAACGCAGCCACTGTGCCTTAAAACAAAGCCACTGTGCCATCAAACGCTGCCACTGTGCCATCAAACGCAGCCACTGTGCCATCAAACGCAGCCACTGTGCCATCAAACGCAGCCACTGTGCCATTAAACGCTGCCACTGTGCCTTAAAACGCAGCCACTGTGCCATCAAATGCTGCCACTGTGCCTTAAAATGCAGCCACTGTGCCATAAAATGCTGCCACTGTGACTTAAAACAAAGCCCCCGTGCCATCAAACGCTGCCACTGTGTCATCAAACGCAGCCACTGTGCCATCAAACTTAGCCAGTGTGCCCATCAAATGCTGCCACTGTGCCATGAAACGCATCCAATGTGCCATAAAACACGGCCACTCTGCCATCAAACGCAACCACTGTGCCATAAAACGCTGCCACTGTGCCATCAATTGCAGCTATTATGCCATCAAACACTGCCACTGTGCCCATCAAACGCTGCCACAGTGCCATCAAACGCAACCGTTTAAATGATGCCACTGTGCCCTAAAATGCAGCCATTGTGCCATCAATCGCTGCCACTGTGCCTTAAAAAAAGCCACTGTGCCATCAAATGCTGCCACTGTTCCATTAAACACAGCCACTGTGCCATTAAACGCTGCCAGTGTGCCCATCATTCGCTGCTACTGTGCCATAAAACGCAGCCACTGTGCCATGAAACGCAGCCACTGTGCCATCAAACGCAGCCATTGTGCCCTCAAACGCAGCCACTGTGCCTTAAAACGCAGCCACTGTGCCATCAAACACAGCCACTGTGCTCATCAAATGCTGCCACAGTGCCATCAAATGCAGCCACTGTTCCCATCAAACGATGCCATTGTGCCCATCAAACACAGCCACTGTGCCCATCAAATGCAGCCACTGTGCCATCAAATGCAGCCATTGTGCCTATCAAACGCTGCCACTGTGCCCATCAAACGCAGCCACTGTGCCATCAAACGCAGCCACTGTGCCTTAAAACGCAGCCAATGTGCCATCAACCGCAGCCACTGTGCCATCAAACGCAGCCACTGTGTCTTAAAACACAGTCACTGTGCCATCAAACGCTGCCACTCTGCCATCAAATGCAGTCACTGTGCCATCAAATTCAGTCACTGTGCCGTCAATTGCAGCCACACTGTGCCCATAAAACGCAGCATGGTGCTCGCAGGTCACCTTTTTTGATGCCTATTAGAGCCTATGGCTCTAATCAGGTGCTTCACAGCAATGACTAGGCCCGGACAGCTTCCCCCTGCATTTAAGACAGCCCTGGCCCCCTTAGAAGTCAGCCTTGCAATCAGGGCTGTCATGAGGGGGGTACAGGCAGTACACCTGTAAAGGACCCAGAGGTCCCCAGGGCCCCGGATGGCAACCCCCCTTTTTTTTTATAAAAAATGTTATTTACATTGGCCCAGATTCAGGTACATTTGCGCTCTATTTGCGGAGGCGCAGGGCAACGATTTTGCCCTGCGCCCCCGCAAATATTTTGCGCTGCCCTAGATTCATGGAGCAGTAGCTCCGTAAATTGCGAGGGCGCGCCGGCAAAATTGCCCGGCATATACGCGCGCAATGTAAATGATCCCGCCGGGGGCAGGAATCATTTAAATTAGGCGCGCTCCCGCGCCGAGCGTAAAGCGCATGCTCCGTCGGGAAACTTTCCCGACGTGCATTGCGGCAAATGACGTCGCAAGGACGTCATTTGCTTCAAAGTGAACGTGAATGGCGTCCAGCGCCATTCACGAATCACTTACACAAACGACATAGATTTCAAATTTCGTGACGCGGGAACGACGGGTATCCTTAGCATTGGCTGCGCCTGCTATTAGCAGGAGCAGCCTTACGCTAAGCACGCCGTACGGAAACAACGTAACTTGCGTACGCAGGGCCCGCGCAACAATTGTGAATCGGTGTTAGTATGCAATTTGCATACTATACGCTGATCACAATGGGAGCGCCCCCTATCGGTCAACGCAAGAATGCAGCCTAAAATCTGCGTGGCATAAGAGCCTTATGCCACGCAGATTTTAGGCTGCAGTCGGCGTAACGAGTTCTCTGAATCAGGAGAACTTGTTACGCCGGCGCAAGTCAGCAATTGCGCTGCGTAACTATGGTTACGCAGGCGCAATTGCTTACTGAATCTGGGCCAGTGTTTTTTATATATATATATATATATATATATATATATATATATATATTTATATATATATATATATTATTAAAGTGCCTGGGGGTCCCCAGGGCCCCGGATGGCTACCCCCCTTTTTTTTATAATTTTTTTTTATATATTTCTCAATTCACGCCCACCCCCCCCCCCCCCCCCACACACTTCTCAATTTTCTCAATTTAGCGGCGGCTAATGCATCATGGGACTTGCAGTTTCGCAACAGCTGATCCCATCCCCACCCAGCACTGCCACTGATCCCATCCACCCCAAGCATTGGCTAGGAGAAGGAAGTGGAAGAAGGAGAGGATACGAGAAGACAGGATCCAACAGCCTATTTTACACAAGGTGGAGGATTAACCCCTTAGGTTCCACAGTAAAAATGACAAGCTTGCTTCACTGCATATACACACTGGCCCAGATTCAGGTAGAACCGCGCAATATTTGCGTGGGCAAAGGGCAACAATTTTTGCTCTGCGCCCACGCAAATATTTCGATTTGCCCGCGATTCACGGAGCAGTAGCTCCGTAAATTGCGCGGGCGCTATGCTAATTTGCCCTGCGTAAGGGCGCCTAATGTAAATGATCCCGCCGGGGGTGGGAATCATTTAAATTAGGCGCGCTCCCGCGCCGAGCGAACAGCGCATGCTCCGTCGGGAAACTTTCCCGACGTGCATTGCGGCAAATGACGTCGCAAGGACGTCATTTGCTTCTAAGTGAACGTGAATTGCGTCCAGCGCCATTCACGAATCACTTACGTAAACGACGTGAAATTCAAATTTCACGAGCGGGAAGGGTGGCTATACTTTAGCATTGGCTGCGCCTACTATGAGTAGGAGCAGCCTTACGCTAAAGTCGCCGTACGGAAACTCCGTACCTTGCGTGCGCAGGGCCCGCGCAACTTTTGTGAATCGGTGGTAGTATGCAATTTGCATACTATACGCCGATCACAATGGCCGCGCCCCCTAGCGGCCAACGCAAGAATGCAGCCTGAGATATGAAGGCATAAGGAGGCTTATGCCTGTCATATCCTAGGCTGCAGTCCGCGTAGCGATGTTCCTGAATCAGGGGCATTCGCTACGCGGGAGCAAAACAGCTATTGCGCCGCGCAACCTATGGTTGCGCGGGCGCAATAGCTTCTTGAATCTGGGCCACTGATTTTACTGTTGTGGGTTTAGTAACACTTTAAGCCTAGTACACAGGGGCCAAATGTTGGGCGGCATCTGCTGGTTTAATAGAAACAGGCCTACATTCAGTTTGTGTGTACCGCAGCCCGTCTGACAGAAGCCAGAAGCCAATTACTGAGAGCGCTGACTGGAGTGTTCTGGTGCCCGTTCATAACACAATAGCACAGCAGGTGAGATTGCTGCACTAACATCAGATTTGTTAGTACGGCAGGTGAGATTGCTGTTCCAACTTTATCAGTACGGTGGCTCCTGAGCTGTCAGTTTTTTTTCTTTCAGCCCTGCTGAGTTAAGTGGGAACACTCTGGTACACAATACATGGTCGATCCTTTTCTTTTATGGGTAATTTCAGGGCAGGACAGTCAATGTACCTTGTTCATTACAGACCTCTAATCTCCAGAGGTGGCCATACACACATATATACATAGATGTAAGAAACCTCTTCTGATGATCAGACTATTTAATGCTTAGGCCCCGTACACACGACCAAACATGTTTGCTGAAACTGGCCCGCGGACCAGTTTCAGCATACATGTTTGGTCGTGTGTAGTTACGAGCGTACAGAATTTCACCGTACATTTGCCCGCCGGGCCGTTTTTCAGCAGACATTTATTTCCAAACTTGTTTTAAAACCGTACGCTCAAATCCTGTCCGAACGGACATGTTTGGTGGTGAGTACACAAAACCAACGTACAAAAACCCCGCGCATGCTCAGACTAAATGAGGCCACGGGAGCGCTCGTTCAGGTAAAACTCACGTTTGTTTGGGATATGGCACATTCGTCAATAGAAAGATTAATTCTAGCAATAGAACACTGAAGCAAACCACACAATAACCAACGCTTGATGCCGTCGTTTTATTCATTTTTCTCTTGCTATAACTAATCAGTTATTTAGCTCATGTTATTTCAACTGAGTTGTTCCATACTGAAAAGTGACATTTGTTAGCTGTGATGTAGTAAGATTTTTGCAAACTTTTATTGGCCCGACGTATCATATTTTTATTGGTCCTCCACATTTCAAATTTTTTGCTTTTAATGTTTAATGGTTATCTTTCCCACTTTCTTTAGGTGTTTATAGTTATGTCACCATTTAGAATATTTTAATAGGAAATAGTTTTGATTTAGCTTTTGTTTGTATATTTAACAGGATTATTTTGAAGGTTGTTTAAATTGTCGACCATGTTGGCACACCAAATGCCCCCCCCCCCCATGAGTTAGTGAATATTTTAGATTAAACATTTTATTTGTTTGTAATGTTTGATGCCTAAAATAATACCCACAGTATTACAAACAATAGGCACGTTTTTCAAATCAACAAAAAGGCTTTTATTTGAGCAAATTATAAAAAGGATCAAAAACAGAATGGCAGCACTTGAACAGCTAGCAAAATACATGCAAACTTGCATTTGAAACATGGTGAAGGATAAACTAGCCAACCTCAGGAAGCACACAAAATAAAATCTGAAGCAGCAGCACATAACCAAAGGAACCCAAGCTGTGGTAGTCCAAACAAGATGCCATTTGTGGGGGATCAAATGGAAGGCAGGGCATCAACGTCTCCTCTTCCTTGCAACCTTCCTTCCAGGCTGCCTTCCAGCGGGTCTTCCCTGGGCCCTTGCAGGTGGGGATGATGTGGCAGCAGGAGTATGATGTTCAGCAAGCCGGGCCGGGTCACATAGCCCAGTGTCTGGGGTCAGCATCTCCCTCTGCATCCACCAAAGGGCCTGGTTGATGATGCCCTTGGCCAATTGCCTCTGCTCCTCCGTGCCTTTATTGAGGTCATGTGCCACGGAGGCACTGTAGGCCTCAGTGGGGTTGAGGGGGGCCCTCATGATGGCACTTGCCTCCCTAATCATTTGGAGGCTGGCTTCCTCCACTGCCCCCAATTTCTTCTTACGGCCTGGTGGCCTAATATAAAGGGGAGGAGCCTGGCTGGTGGTGCTTGTCCTGGGGAGCTGCTGAACGCCACTGGGCCCGGCCTCCTCCTGGCTGCCACTGACCCCTTCGTCCTGGCTGACAGTGAGGAGAGGATCTGCCACCTCCTGGCTGGTCTCTTCTTCCTGTGTAAAAAAAAGGGACATGTTGTAATATATTTAGGAATATACTCACTCACATTTTCATGCTTGAATCTTATTTTTTGCCTTGAATTTAAACTTGAAAACAGACTCACCCTCTGACCCCTGCAGTTGTCATCCCTGACACCTATTTGTTTGCCCACGATTTTAGATTTTTACTTCCCAGCTTGTATTTTATTAACCAATATCAAGTCAAGAATCAAACAATAATTAATATTATTACATAACTAGTTATGAAACTACTATACCTCATCATCGTAGAGGCGCAGATCTGCCTCTCTGTCAGCCAGGCCCTCTTCATCTGACTCTGCAGGGCTGTGGTGATCTGGGGAAGTCCCGCTGGGAGGTAGCGTGGAGGAAAGGTTGGGATTCAGACTTGACATTGATGCCCTGCCTTCCAGTTGATCCCGCAAAAATGACATCTGGCTGTAATACCACAGCTTGGGTTCCTTTGGTGGTCTTGCTGCTGCTCCAGATCTTAGCTGCTTTTGGTGAGCTTTGTACGCTCTCCTATATGTGCCCCTGAGGTTGGCAAGTTTATCCTTCACCATGTTGGCACTGCATTCTGGCACCCATGTCCTCATGTATGCTGCTAGCTGTTCAAGTGCTGCCGCTCGTATGTCCTTGTTATGATAATGGTCCTGCTTTGAATCCCACAGGATGGGCATTTCCCTAAATTTATCCAGCAAATGCTGGATAATGTCTTGGTTCTGCAGGAGATCCATTGTGAAGTTATGATTTACTTTTTTTTATTCTAGATTGAAAAAATAAAAAGAAACCAAAAACACAATTAAAAAAAGCCTCAGCATTTACATTGATAGAATATGTTGTTTAAAAAGTAGTACCTATATAGAAATACAAACACAGTGTCTCTTGTTTAGAAAATGCTGGCCAGCTCTGCCCCATTGGTTGGTTTTAGCTAACAATTTTTTTATACATGCCGCCCCTTTGGTTACATTGCAGGAAATAATATAAATCTACAACCATACACAATTATTACAAATGACAGCATTCATCAAGGCACTATTGCATGTGTAGATATCCTGCCCCTCAGCATTGATTACATGAAAGAAACTTCCTAATGACCTCTGTCCAACCAACACAGAACAATACTTGGCCTGATCTGAATACACCCTACATAATTGATAATGAGTCACAGCATTTTTGACCTCTCTATTTTGTGATGTCTACAAAAGCATTTGGGTACGAAAATCACATTCTGGTATCCAAGAGACATAATAGCTTAATTAAACTGTGCAACCAACAGACCAAACCCCCATCCCATGGCTCTACATTTTAGAGCCCGCTGCTGATCCCATGTTTAAATTTCTTACCTGCCTCTCTCAAAATCCTCGTTTCTTACGCTCGCTGAATTAACACGTAACCTACGTAATCACGTCAAGCGCCTTTTATCCACTCCGCGTATGTATGAAACGCCACCCTCGTCACCTTTGCCATGCCCCTAATCAATTGAAAAAGTAAATATGGCGTTAACTGTGTAGGTTCTGGAATCGCGCGATTATTCTCCGCGTAACCTACGTCAATACGTTGTTGGCATTCGCGACACTCCGCATATGCAAGAATCCCCGCCCTCATCTCCGCCCCTGACGGGACATTTCCTCGTTTCCACGCCCCTAATCTCTGTGGGAAGGAAAGATGGCGATGTCACACGAGCGGGCACGGAGCTCTCATGGCGCAAGTGAAGGGACAGAGGCAGGACCGTCCCGATCCAGGCCAAAAAGATATAAAGCCACTAATATGGCGTTCGAAGAAATGGTGGAGTTGGTTTACATCATGAGGAGGAAGGATTATGATGGTGAATGTGGGCCCTACAAAACACCGAACCGTAGAAAGTCACACATAATGGACAAGGTGGCAAGGAGAATGAGGAGAATGTTTGGTGTCACCAGGTCAAAGGAGCAACTACGGAAGCGTTGGTCCGATTTAAAATTGAGGGAGCCACATCACATGAAGAAGATCCTCAAAATTCTGCGTAAAAGTAAGTCCATATTATTTAAGGGGGGGGGAATGTCTGCAATAATGTGTTGACATGTATTTTTTCACATCTGCCTCCTTGGCCTGCTTGTACTTTTGAACACGTGTACATACTGTATTGTGTTTATGTCAAATAACAACCCTTACCAAATTTCGTGAAATAGTAAACACGCGTAATATGACATTGTTTTGCAAAAATGTGACGTTACTCCAGGAACAACACACCTGGACATGGCTGACTGGCCCCAAACTTGGTTTTCCAACATTGTTGAATAGCAAAATCACAGAAATTAAATTGAGTGAATGTGACAGGCAAACAAGATTCATTCTCCAAAATGCAAATAAAGATGATGTTTTAACATCTTGAAAAGCAAAGCACCTGTGTCTCAAAAATCAAAGGATATTTATTTGGAGGGTCGACGAGAATTAATGTTTTGGGGGGACATCCATGTGTGTCACTTCTTTGCAAAAAAGGGGCAGGATCAGAGCTTGGCCTAGAACTACGCCAAAAATGGAGGATTGCTGAAAGAATAAACAACCAAAAATCATCATAAATGTATCGTCTATGCAATGTGTGCGATTTATGATATCCAATATCTGTGTGCTGATGAGTATCCCTTTTGTTTTTTATTATTTCTTATAGGGGAAAGAAGACGCCAGCAATTGGAGGAGGCAGAGAGGGCCAGACACCCGCAAAATCAAACACCTCCACATGTTGAGCAGGAGGAGGCTGGGGAAGGAAGAGAGGAGGATGTGGAAGGAGAAGAGGATGTGGAAGGAGAAGAGGATGTGGAAGGAGAAGAGGATGTGGAAGGAGAAGAGGATGTGGAAGGAGAAGAGGATGTGGAAGGAGAAGAGGAAGGAAGAAAGGAGGAAGGAAGAGAGGAGGAAGAAGTTATTTTGGACTTAGAATTTATAGCAGATGAAGGGCAAGTGGCGGAAGAACAATTTGGCGAATTGCAAGAAGGTGGATTGATGGATGAAGGAGGAGTCGAAGATGATGGGGAGGTGGTGGAAGAAGGAGGAGTGATAGAAGATGATGGGGAGGTGGTGGAAGAAGGAGGAGTGATAGAAGATGAAGAAATTGGGGATGTTGAAATTATCAGGCCATCAGGTCAGTGTCACCCCTATATTAATAGGGCCAAACATATGCAGATAGGCTGGAAATTATTTATATATTTTGAATGCCAATTTGTTTCTTTTTAGGGGATGAAGATGGTGTAGCACATTTTTCACGTGCAAGTGCTTCTATAATTGTACAGCAACTAATGGAGTGCAGCACGGAAATGGACATTATGCGGGAAAGGATGCTAGTCATGGAGCAGAATGTGCGAAATGTCATTTCAGAGTGTAGCACGGAAATGGAGAACATGCGACAAAGGATGCTAGTCATCGAACAAAATTACAAAAATATCATTGACATGATGGGCCGTGTCAAAGACTGAACCACAGAAGCCCATCCCCCGCCCATCCCCCGCCCACAAAACCCTTTTTAATTTTTGTACTTTATAATACGCCAAAATTTCTAAATGCACACACACTGTGCCAATATGTGCTATCTGCCATCACAGACTATCTATTGTCTGTGCTTTGTGGGTACAAACCCCTCCTCGATCCTCAAGTAGTTGAGAGGAAGAAGGGTTTGCTCCCACAAAACACAGACATTGATCACCCATGATGTCAGATAGCACATGTGGCCATTTGTCTGTTTAACCAATGACATTTGGCGAGTTTTCACTGAATGTGTGCATTTAGAAATTTTGGCGTGTTCCAGTGTGAAAGCACACCATCCATATGACTGACTGCTGTTCTTTTTTAAAATTTTTGTTTGGTGTTGATCTTTTTTGGTTTGTAAATGTTTCCAGTTTCAGATCACAAAACGAACAAGAAATCTCACCTAAAGAAAGAAGTTAACTAATTTTTCTAAAAATAATAAAAAAATTTGTGTTGTGTTAAAATCTTGTTGAAAAAATTAGACACAAACAAATACAAAGCCAAAAAATGTTTTGTATAAAAACAATACACAAACATTTCTAAATGTAAATAAATGTCTTCGAAACAAATACCCAAAAAATAATTAGAAAATAAAAAATAACCCAAAAAATTTATACCTAAATTAGTCTGGGTTATTGAAAACCAAACTAAATAAGAACTTTAATTTTGAACCAAAGTCTAAAAAAATTTGGTTTAGAAGTGTGTATATATATATATATATATATATATATATATATATATATATATATATATATATATATATATATATATATATATATATATATATATATATCTCTAGAGATAGATATATAGGAGACAAGCCCAAAAATTCTTGCGTATAGTTTCAGTGAAATTATTCTTACATTGTGTTTCGATCAGTATTATTGCTAATCACTGTCAATAAAGACAAAAAAATAAATAATTAAAAGCCAATATTTTGTTACAAAAATTTGCAGGAAATGTTTTCTGCCTAAAAATACACATTTCTTGGTAAAAAATGACTAAAAAAAAATAAAATAAATGTGACATCAAAAGCAGAAAAATGAGTGGCTTCTTATTTCTAGACTGAATACCCAGTTAGTAGATGAGTGAATAATGTGCAAATGTGGTTAGTTAATACATCTGAGTAAGTAAATTTGGCACTAGAAGTGCACTATTTTTGGAGATAACCTGGAAGACAGAAAAATAGAGAAAAAGCAGTAATGACAAACAACTGTATAAAGTCCAATGGTCTAATTATTTATTAGTTGTGAGAATATTCCTTTCTTTGGGGGCCGAATTAGAAAGAAATATGATCTGGCATAGCAATGGCCCCCCGACCCATGAAGTACTCAACATATTTGTCGCGTACCTCACGAGCAGATTGGGGGGCCAAGCCAGCGCGACCAGTGTCCAGGCCAGGAATGTTCTCTGAGGGTAGTCCTGCCTCAGAGCCCATGGAGGCTAGGTACGTCTGGGAGTGCCTGCGTAGAAAATTGTGCAAAATGCAGCAGGCAAATATAATGGTGTTCAATTTATATTCCGCCAAATGTATCGATGTCAGGAACAGGCGGAACCGGTTGCTGAGG
This sequence comes from Rana temporaria, assembly GCF_905171775.1. NCBI lineage: Eukaryota > Metazoa > Chordata > Amphibia > Anura > Ranidae > Rana > Rana temporaria. The sequence continues at coordinate 164,099,394 of NC_053491.1, forward strand.
ATCCCAAAGGCATTCTCGACTACCCTCCGAGCCCTGGACAACCGAAAATTGAACACCTTCCTCTCTAAGGTGAGGGTCCTCTGGGGAAAAGGCCGCATTAGGTGAGGTCCAAGGCCGAAAGCCTCGTCCGCTAGGAACACAAACGGAAGTCCTTCCACATTATCTTCATCTGGTGGCAATGCCAGACCACCAGTTTGGAGACGATCATAGAAATCAGTCCGTGCGAACACTCCCCCATCTGACATCCGGCCGTTCTTCCCCACGTCCACATATAGAAACTCATACTGTGCCGACACCACCGCCATCAACACGATACTATGATAACCCTTGTAATTATAATAGTAGGACCCCGAGTGGGGTGGGGGCACAATGCGGACGTGTTTCCCATCTATTGCTCCACCGCAGTTTGGAAAATCCCACCGCTCGGCAAATTGGGAAGCCACAGACTGCCATTCCTGTGGTGTGGAGGGTAGCTGTGGGGACAAACAAAAAAAGAGATTTAGTACTTTGGCACATAAACATTGCAAACATAATCCTACAAGCATCCTTGTGCAACTTTACATTTTTAAAATAGCATTTGCAAATTATGAAGGGAGAATTTCGGGGCACAAATATATAGGCCCACTTAATTAATAAGAGACTCCACAGCCCTCTGATGGGGACAAAAACACTTTGAAGGGGGGGTGGGGGGTGTTTAAACTGTTTTTAGAAAACAAAAAAAAAAAAAAAAAAAGTCGCATGGTGGGGGTTGGCCCGAAGATAGCATGCTGGACAGGTTAATATTGGGTAAGATCAAAATATGCAGGTAGGCCAAAATAAAAAGAACATGTAAAAGCTGATATCAACATGCATAGTGAGAAAAGGGAACGTTAGTTAAACACACAGCATATCTGGGAAATAAAATAAAAAGTTAGTTTGCCACATTATTAAAGACACATTGTGAGGTTAAAATGAGGAAACTTACCTTCATATACTCCTCGTGCATAACTTTAATGATGGCAGCACACGTGTCCGGTATGATGACCCCAAGCGCCTGCGGAGAGATGCCTGTCGAGAACTTGAGGTCCTGCAGGCTCCTCCCAGTCGCCAGGTACCGCAACGTGGCAATAAGCCTCTGCTCGGCCGTGATGGCTTGGCGCATCACAGTGTCCTGCCTCATGATATAGGGGGACAGAAGATCCAGCAGACTGTTGAATACGGGGTCCGTCATGCGGAGAAAATTCCTATAGTCATTAGGATTATTCTCCTGGAGTTCCCTAAGCAGAGGCATATGAGAGAACTGGTCACGCTGGCGCAACCAATTCTTGGTCCAGAAACGCCTCCGCCCCCTGTTTCTGGCCAAAGTACTGGAATAATGAACATATCCAGCAGCCATCCCATAAACAGCACCAACTCGCGAAAATTGACGCTGCTGCTCCATCATGGCTTCAAACCGGCCGGCTGGTCAGTCAAGAACACACTCCAACAGAAAGCACAATCAAATCCAGCGGTACCTGCAAAGAACGCACGACACACAGATACGAACGCACAGTACGAATCTGCTAAGCAGAACGAACTGCACGCCTGTACCCGAATGCCAACTACGTACCCACAAGCACACGCACTGAACGAGAAAATACTACCTGCTAAAGCCTGGAGACCGAGAAGCGCGAATCAGCTCTAACCAAACCTTCACTAACACGAGCAAAGCCGTAACTAGCAAAAGCGGAACAGAGGGCGTCGCCATTGACTTTGGCCTTTCCCTTTATAGTGACGTCAAACGTGGATTACGTGCACGCGTTCAGGTCCGCCGGGAAATATCGTCCGCTGGTGTGTACAAGCCAGCGGGCCAAATGAAAAAACAGCCTTGTACGCCGGAAACAGCCCGTCGGACATTTCGAGCGAACATGTTTGGTCGTGAGTACTCGGCCTCACAAGTAATAATAGGCACTATCAAGCATTAGAAGAGGTTTAAGAGGAACATGAAAAACAGAAATTTGTCATAAAGGCAAATTCTATTGCACAGCCAGACTTCTTTATTGCCTAAAAATGCTTTAAACTCCACTATAACCGATGTCTATTATTCTGGATGATATTAACGTATAGTATCTCAGGAAAAAGGGTAACATCATGTCTCTTCCTACAAAAGAAACGCTCTCTTGTGTTCTTTTTTTACCTGTATCTTGAAGGTAGAAAGGTAAATCTTTGTATGAGGTACCCAGTGTTGAGTACACGTCTTGTATTTTTATGGGTCCATCCTTTGGTGACCCTGGGGCAGATTCACGTAGAATCGCCTTACTCTGCGGCAGCGTAATGTATTACATTTACGTTACACCGCCGCAAGTTTTACGGGCAAGTGCTTGATTCACAAAGCACTTGCCTGTAAAGTTGCGGCGGCGTAGCGTAAATCCGCCCGGCGCAAGCCCGTCTAATTCAAATGGGGCGGGGACCATTTAAATTAGGCACGTTCCCGCGCCGAACGTACTGCGCATGCTCCATCCCTAAAATTTCCCGACGTGCATTGCGCTAAATGACGTCGCAAGGACGTCATTGGTTTCGACGTTAACGTAAATGGCATCCAGCGCCATTCACGGACGACTTACGCAAACGATGTGAAATTTCAAATTTCGACGCGGGAACGACGGCCATACTTAACATTGGCTAGACCACCTAGGGGGCATGCCTATCTTTACGCCGCGTATCTCTACGGAAACGACGTAAATTTACAGCGACAGGCAAAGCGTACGTTCGTGAATCGGCGTAACTAGTCATTTGCATATTCTACGCCGACCGCAATGGAATCGCCACCTAGCGGCCGGCCTAGAATTGCAGCCTAAGATTCGACGGTGTAAGTCACTTACACCTGTCGGATCTTAGGGAGATCTATGCGTAACCTGATTCTATGAATCAGGCGCATAGATACGACCGTCGTATCTCAGAGATACGACGGCGTATCAGGAGATACGCCGTCGTATCTCTTTTGTGAATCTGCCCCCCTATGTTTGTTTGATATGATTATCGGCTTCCGATCTCCTCTTCTCATGTGTTCTGACTGTTCTGCTGGCTCTCTTTATCCTTGCAATCATCTCAACAAATTCCATCTGCTTTGCCAATTTTTATAATGTTTTTTTTTTTTTTTTTGTTTCATATATAATGTTTTACACTTCAACCATTCACAAGCACGAGTGAGATCTTGACCCTCGCTATGTGCTACTATGAGATAGATCATAAAGGCTTAGCAGGTGCACCTTATTCAAGGATACCTGTGCTGACAAAACATGTAGGCTACCATGGTTTCTATTAAACATGTTAGTTGTCTGCTGGCCCTACTAAGCCAAACACTAATGCCCTGTACACACGACCGGTTTTCCCGTCGGAATAAACTCTGACAGAGTTCCGATAGAATTCCGCTCGAGCTGTCTTGCATACACACGGTCACACCAAATTCCAACCGCCAAGAACGCAGTGACGTACAACACTACGACGTGCCCAGAAAAATTTAGTTCAATGCTTCCGAGCATGCGTCGACTTGATTCTGAGCATGCATGGTTTTTAGTCTGTCGGAATTGCATCCAGACGAACGTAAATTCCGAAAATTGAGAAGATGTTCCGATGGAAAAAGTCAGATGGGGCATACACACGGATATAATTTTCTGATGAAAAGCTTCCGTCTGACTTTTTCCGTCAGAAATTCCGCTCGTGTGTACAAGGCATCACACCAAATACTCTGACTTTACTTTCTATTAGCTGGATTCAGGTAGATGTGTGCATTTTTACAGCGGCGTAGCGTATCGTATTTACGCTACGCCGCCGTAAGTCAGAGAGGCAAGTGCTGTATTCACAAAGCACTTGCCTCCTAAGTTAAGGCGGCGTAGCATAAATGGGGCCGGCGTAAGCGCGCCTAATTCAAATGAGGATGAGGGGGGCGTGTTTTATGTAAATGTTTGGTGACCCGACGTGATTGACGTTTTTTACGAACGGCGCATGCGCCGTCCGTGTACATATCCCAGTGTGCATTGCTCCAAAGTACGCCGCAAGGACGTATTGGTTTCGACGTGAACGTATATTACGTCCAGCCCCATTCACGGACGACTTACGCAAGCAACGTAAAATTTTCAAATTTCGACGCGGGAACGAAGGCCATACTTAACATTGGCTAGGCCACCTAGGGGGCAGCTTTATCTTTACGCCGGCGTACCTCTTATGGAAACGGCGTATCTTTACTGCGACGGTCAAGCGTATGTTCGTGAATCAGCGTATCTAGTCATTTACATATTCTACGCCGAACTCAACGGAAGCGACACCTATGGGCCAGCGGAAAAATTGCACCCTAAGATACGACGGCGCAGGCCGTCGTATCTTAGCTAGGTTTAAGTGTATCTCAGTTTGAGCATACACTTAAACTTACGACGGCTTATATTCCGAGTTACGACGGCATATCTACTGATACGCCGGCGTAACTCTTTGTGAATCCAGCTATATGTGCTTATTCCAGGTCAGTGACTTATAAAGTGCTAAAGTGGTAGGTTTGCTCTCTCTACCAAACCTATAACTGAGTTACAGGTTTTTGTCAGGGGGGGGGGGTGGAGTACGTATCAATATTTATCGGTTCCCACTCCCCCTTGCTCTAATGCCTCCCCTTCTGCAGCTTCCTGCAACACATATTATGTGCCAGGAGGCTGCAGGACCATTCACAAAGTGCTGCGGGAACTTGCGCATAGGCAATGGGGAGCTAGCTGTGGTTCCTCAGGAAGTCACAGCCACCAAGATGGCTGTGGGAAGACTAGTCTCTTGGCACTGGTAAGCAGCTAAATTTTAAAAGTCAGCAGCTATCGTTTGAAAATAAATTTAAACTAAAATAATTTAGATCAGACACACACACACATGGGCAACTATAATTTTCAGAAGAAGGTAACAAATGACAGCTCTTGTGTAGCACCCTGCTAGAAAGGTTGCTTGGAACGTTTAGTTCTTTTTGACTACTATAACCAGTGGAGCAGTTTGTGATTCTGTTGGGCTGTTTCAGGCTCTGTAGGGTGGGGGTTTGCTTGCTTTCCCTTGTCTTCTGAAAGATTCCAGAATATAGTGGGTTGGGATGAGGCAAATTAGCAGTTTCAATATTTATGTTGTCTATCAACCAATCCCAGAGGTAGAACACCCAGTAGGTGGCAGGGGGTGCATAAATAGTCTGGGGTCTGAGACAGCCCTGTTATTGTATAGGAAGAGTTCTCAGCCTAAATGACATGTGTGTTCATCAAGGTCCCAGCTGTGGCAAAGCTGGGGGGGGGGGGCTTTTAAAAATCACTGTCCCGCTAAAAATCGCTGATTGAAAAAATAAAAATGCCATAAATCTATCCCAGAGTTTGTAGACACATTGGCCCGGATTCACGTAGCACTTACGCCAACGTATCTCGAGATACGCCGGGTAAGTGCACATATGCGCCGTCGTATCTATGCGCCTGACTCTGAAAGCAAGATACGCCTGTAAATAGGCTTCATCCGACCGACGTAAGTTTCCTACGCCATCGTATCGTGGGCGCATATTTACGCTGGCCGCAAGGGGCGCTCCCATTGATTTACGATTTGAATGTGCAAATGAGTGAGATACGCCGATTCACGAACGTACTTGCGCCTGGCACATTAATATACGAGGTTTACGTAAGTCGTACGTCCGGCGTAAAGTTACGACTCATATAGCAGGTGTAAGTCAGCACCCTCAATGCAAATGGCTGCACCAGGGAACACAGCCGTCGTTTTTTACCTTGTTTACGTAGTACGTGAATAGGGCTGGGCGTAGGTTACGTTCACGTCTTAGGCAGTGATTCGACGTATCTTAGGCGTTCGTTCCGAGGTGATTCTGAGCATGCGCACTGGGATACGTCCATGAGCCGGCGCATGCGCCATTCGTTATTCGTATCTTGTTGGTGCTCGGCCCATCATTTACATGGGGTCACGCCTCATTAGCATGGCTCACGCCCACTGCCACTTACGACGAGTTACGCCAAGGGAACCCATCGTAGATTTGGGAGCAAGTGCTTTGTGAATACTGTGCTCGCCTCTCTGCGCTACGTTGGTGTAGCATATATTCGATACGCTACGCCGGCATAACTATGCGCCGCTGTATGTGAATCCGGGCCTATAACTTTTGCACAATTTAATCAATATACGCTTATTGGGATTTATTTTATCAAAAATGTGCAGAATATATATTGGCCTAAATTGATAAAGAAATTCGATTTTTTACTGAGTATTTTTTTTATAGCAGAATGTAAAAAAATATATAAATTTTTTCAAAATTGTTTTTTTTTTGTTTATAGCGCAAAAAATAAAAACCTAAGAGGTGATCAAATACCACCAAAATAAATCTCTATTTATGGAAAAAGAGGGACTTAAATTGTATTCGGGTACAGCGTCACACGTGCAATTATCAGTTAAAGTAGCGCAGTGCCGCATTGCAAAATATGGACTGGTCATGAAGGGGGTAAACCTTCCGGGGCTTAAGTGGTTAAAGGCTTTCAGTTCCAGAATTGTGTATTTCCAGGGTAGAGAGATATTAAAACTCCTGCAAAAAAAGGGAATGAACGCAGCTGAAACAGCAAACCTCCACTTTTTCTCTACTAGCAGGACTTGGGGGAAGCATATCCCTCTACAAGTAGGAACACTTTATTAGTTGAAGTTCTGAAGGAAAAAAAAAAATGTTGGGGGTTCTTTATTGTAAAGACACCAGACTCTGGATTTGTGATTACTATCAGTATAAATTAATTCAAATGTGAACTAAACACCTCTCTTACTAGAAGCAAGATTTTCAACTATAATAGAGTGCTTGATCTAGCAGAATTAATTTGCCTGTCATTAATATGGTAAAGAAGGAATTCTCTCTATGTTGTAGGGACTAATTGTCTGTTGCCTTGATGCCATTGTTGATTTGCTTTCTGGTTGAATGGTTTTAAAACAGTATTAAAATAGCCAAACAAAAAAGTACTGCTCTGATACGCCTATCATTGATATCAGCCAACATGACATGTAATGAATTGGTGCAGATTATAAAAAACAGCATGTCAGTCTACAGTATGACCCTGGAAAATTTCAACAGATCGCATACAGAACGCTAACTCACTGTGACCAAAACTAAAGCGGGTAATGTAAGATGGCTTCAGCTTTGCTCTCCACCTACAGGGGAGGTCCCTTAGACCAGTGTTTCCCAACTCCAGTCCTCAAGGCACACCAACAGGTCATGTTTTCAGGATTTCCCTCAGATGAAACGGCTGTGGTAATCACTAAGGCAGTGAAACTGATCAAATCACCTGTGCAAAATAATGGAAAGCCTGAAAACATGACCTGTTGGTGTGCCTTGAGGACTGGAGTTGGGAAACACTGCCTTAGACACATTTTGCCATTTATTTATTGCCAACTTAATCGTTGGCAACAGTAAGTCGGCTTTCCTCTGTGCAATTGGTTGCCATTTTTCAGTAGTATTAAAATACATTACATGTTTTTTCTTCGATAATTGATTGATTTTTGCTAAATATACAAAAGAAAACAGCAAAAAACAGTATACATAAGAATAAACCAGAAGTTTCAGAAACCGCGTTCATCAGGATGTGTGAGGTAAATCCTGATTATTCAAAGAATTCAGATTGAGATGCTTAGGGGGTAGATAAAACAGCAATAGAATAAAACAACTATCGGTAGAAAGTTGTCAGACAAGGCCCCCTGGTCTACTGATGAGGTGAGACGAAGTGTTAAGCCTTCTCATATGTGTACAGTGGCAACAGCGTAAAGGAGAAGAGAAAAAGGGCTGCCAGGAAGCTTCGAGAAGCAAGAGGGGTGGAAGATACAGAGAAGAAGAAAGTCCCAGACAAGGTGCCACCGAAGTAGCACTTTAAAATTAATTTCCACCGCCGTTGCACTCCGGGAGCATGATTTCGTGGTCACCCAGATCTAGTCCCATTGTGATTTATCCAAAAATTGTTGCAGATACCATTCTTCCTGTTCTAATTTATTGAGTGTAGCTTCTCTTGGTCATTAAAATATTGTAAGCCCAGATTCACACTGGCCTGCGGGAGTGAAGCCGTGCAAGTTTTAGCCGAACTTGCACACTTTACTCCCGTTGGCAGTCCTGATTTCGGGAGCGATTACAGAGACATCTGTGCATGTTTCTGCACAGATGTCAATGTAAATCATGGGCCGAAATTGCAAAAAGTAGTACAGTAGTAAAGTAGTAAAGTAGTACAGAAACTACTTTTTGAAATCAGTGCAGCACCGCAGATGCGGCGTGGCACCGATTAGGAGAGTGCCATTCCTGGCAAATGCTGCCATTTTGACATGCGATTTGCACCAGTGTGAACCAAGGAGAGAGATCAAACCCATGGAGTGCATGTTGTTTTTGCATTGAGATTTAAAGGGTGTTTAAGTGGTTGTAAACCTGGAAAGTCAAATACAAACAGAACACTAAATCTAATAAAGAACAGGGGCACAAGTCATTTGTGCATACTATGGCAAAATAGAAGAACAGCCTAGCATCTGTAATCCTCCCCCGATTAAAAAAAAACCTGACACCATGAAAAAAATGGTGGCGTCACACCCTTTCTCCTTTGATTGACAGCATGTGTAATGAGGTACATGCCTGAGCCTGTGTGAAGGGGGCATGTCAGTTGCTGCTCTGTACCTCGCTATGAGCTGTAACTGAAATTGGAGCCAAGTTTATGCTTACTTTCCTTTTTCCTCTGGAGATCCAGGTACAAAGCTCACTGAAGTCGGCGAAGTATACAGAAAAAGAGACGTCAGAGAGATACATCAGAAAGAGACATGAGAGAGAGAGAGACATGAGAGAGAGAGAGAGAGAGAGAGAGACATGAGAGAGAGAGAGACATCAGAGAGTGGGAGCGAGAGAGAGACATCCAAGAGAGAGACATCAGAGAGAGAGACATCCGAGAGAGACAGAGAGGCATCAGAGTTAGAGAGAGAAAGAGAGACAGCCTGGAAGTCCTGAAAAAATACAGGGTGCCTTTGGCCAATCATGGCTCAGGGGGCCATGCCCCACACTATATAATGCGGATGTATTTATTGTGATAGTGGAGATTGAGAATTTGAGCTAGATTAGTGGTGTGCAGGCAGTTTAGTATATTATATAGCCGCATCTTTGGAGCGGTGTGTTTAACGCTCCTCCACTGCTCCTGCCCATTGAAATCAATGGGACACCGTGGCTATACCGCCACCAATGCGCCTCTGCAGAGGCGCTTTGCAGTGGTTTTTAACCCTTTCTTGGCCACAAGCGGGGGTAAAACCGCCTCGCTAGCAGCCGAATAGTGGTAAATGGTGGTAAAGTGCCTCTAAAAATAGCGGTGCTTTACCACCGCCCCCGCCCCAGTCTGAAAGGGGCCTTAAGATCTGAAAAGTTCAGATTGCGGGAGGTATTGTGAGGATTGTAGATGATACCATTTTTCTTATCTGCTGTGTACTAGCCTTTAGCAGTTTACACACATTATTACATTCATTATAATGCTGATACAATTTGCCAAATAAAGCAATATGTATGTGTATTTGTTATTTTGTGAATCTCTAGCATGTAGTAAGAGACATTAGGATACAATCCTTCCATACTGAATTATGTGTATTTGTATTTTTGCACATGTGTGGTTGCCATGTCACCTTTTACTACTTTATTGTCAAAGGAAAAAGTTCAGTTGAAATATTATCTTTAAACTGAATTACTGTATGTGTTCTCCTATCGTCTTACTACCAAGTACATTGAAACTGCAGTAGCGCACAGTGAAATAAATCTCACCCCTTAACTTCCCACACTCTCCCACTCTACAAGTCATGGTCTTTTTATTACCGGTGGCATATATAATTGGCCACAAGTGCCATTATGTGACCACACTACTCAGCTCCTTAGTGCAGGCTGACAATTTTTCCTTAAAGGGTTAGTTCACATTTTCAGAGAAAATAAAAAGGTGAACTAACACTGTCCATTCTTCTTACTCCTCGGCCCCACGCTGTAATTACCTCTTAAGGTGACGGGCTGCAGAATGTGTAGCAGTCTGAGAAATTTAAATCCCTATTCTTCTCACTTTTCTTTATGCAGTTCTTCAGAGACAAATCATCTGTGCTGGTGCTGACCCATCAGAATCGATTGAATCCACCCAGGAAGCCCTTCAGAAAGAAGAGGGAGAACAGCTGAGATTTTAACTCTCTGGATTGCTGCACTGGCTGATTGGACTGACATCTCATCACCCATGAAGGTAAGTACAACAGGGTGTTAGTTCTCCTTTTCATTTTTTCTCAGAAGGTGAACTCACACATTAAATAATTATTCTCTGCTCTTCCTTCCTAAACCACAACATACAGTACAGTGTCATGAAAGAAGGAACCAAGTCAGTGACATATAGCACAATACCATCCTGTACCATTTAGACCATGGGTCTTCAAACTACGGCCCTCCAGTTGTTCAGGAACTACAATTCCCATCATGCCTAGTCACGTCTGTGAATGTCGGTGTGTTACAATGCCTCATGGGATGTGTAGTTCTACAACAGCTGGAGGGCCGTAGTTTGAGGATCCCTGATTTAGACCAACTAATGTGCCCGTCTCATCCCATTGACAGTAAGGTATAAGATCAGTGGGCCAGATTCATCAAGAGATACGACGGCGTATCTCCTGATCCGCCGTCGTATCTCTGAGATCCGACGGTCGGATCTATGCGACTGATTCATAAGAATCAGTTACGCATAGATCTCCCTTAGATCTGACTGGTGTAAGTGACTTACACCGTCGGATCTTAGGCTGCAATCTCCCGCCGGCCGCTAGGTGTCGCCTCGGTTTTTTACACGTCGGATATGCAAATGAGGAGAACCGCTGATTCAGTAACGAACGTCCGCCCGTCGCTTTTTTTTCACGTCGTTTGTGTTCGGCTTTTTCCGGCGGAATGGTTACCCCTGCTATAGCAGGGGTAACTGCGGCGTATCCTATGTTTAGTATGGCCGTCGTTCTCGCGGCGAGTTTTAAATTTTAACGTCGTTTGCAAGCGCCGATTCAGAATTCTTCCCGACGCAAGTTACGCTCACGCCGCTAGGATGTCAGTGTGAGCAATGCACGCCGGCGGCGCATGCGCATTTAAATCGGCGCGGGGACGCGCCTGATTTAAATACTACACTCCCCCTAGCCGCGGAATTTGAATTCCGACGGGGGAGTTACGATCCGCCGGTGCAAGTTTCGAGGTAAGTGCTTTGTGAATCATGCACTAGCCTCGCAAAATTGCACTGGCGGATCGTAAATCACATAGATTACGCGGATCTAAAGATCCGCTAATCTATGTGAATCTAGCCCAGTGTGTACAGCAAGCTTTTAGAGCTCACCACCCTCTGAAAAGCTTCAAAAGCCTTTATTAAAGCCTTCAAATCAACATTAGAGTAACAGCTCCAGACTCAGGATATTCAATAAATTTCAAGAAGCCGGCTAAAAGCATGCTGAAGCATGCTAGTAGCTTGTTTAATCTATTTGCTGCCAGCGACATAAGGCTTACATCACTGGCATCAAAGCCTTGTAAACAGACTCCTGCTGTAAGTTTGTTTACTTTTTTTTGGCATCCTTGTGGTAGCAATAAAGGTAATTTGAAAAAAAAGAAAAGAAGGGTTTAAATAATAAAGGTTAAGTACAATTAAGAAAACCCTCCAAAAATGTTCAAAGCCCCTCACCACCACATATTGTACATGTACATATGAATGTAAATGCATGCTTCGGTGGTGCCTACATTCAAAATTGTCAATTTGCAGCATGCTTGCAATCAGCTTTAACCGCTTGCCGTCAAATAACGGCCGGACGGTGCGACTCTTATTCTGGGCGAGCGTCATATGACGACCTCGCCTTCCCGGGCCACTAGGGGGCTCCCGCCGCATCACTGGGAACCCGATGCGCATGTCGGCGGCTGCGATGTCCGCCGGGCACCCGCAATTGCCCAGTAATGGAACAGGACCGTGGATCTGTGTGTGTAAACAGATCCATGTCCTGTCAGAGGAGATTTAATGCTCCTAGATATTGGGTTTGAGATATTTGCTTGCAGTTGCTATAAATATATACTGCTAAATAATATTCTGTTACTGATTGATAGGTTTTCATAATACGGCATGCCACCACAATATGACATCGGATGCCTCTACTGATTAACATGCCATTGTTGGGTGATGTAGCATGCTCTGGTTTGGTGATATCATACCTTGCTACCAGATAATATCATAGGCGGATAAATGTCATAATATGCCATCGCTGAGTGATATAATATACTGTTTTGGGGTAATTCAATATACTGAATCCATTCCCTGCTTATATAATTTAATATTGTTTCTTGAGAAGAGTTTCCATCTGTGAAGTTTTAGTGTTCCTCTTACTAGTCACTATATTATTATTATCATTATAATAAAGGATTTATATGGCGCAGACAGTTTACGCAGCGCTTTACAACATGAGGGTAGACAGTGCAATTACAATACAATTTAATGCAGTAGGAATCTATAAAAATCTATCAGACATCTATGTCATGTGTGATCGATTTTGTGGTCCGTCCCTTATAAATTCACATAGCAAATGAATTATTAAAATAGCTTTTAACCATTAATATTTTTCTATTACGCCCAAGAAATATTGACAGGAAAATCTGGATTTTATAGATTGCACAACAAATTGATTTTGGGAACTCTAACATAAGCCTTTTTTAAATGTGATAGCAGTGGTCTCCAGTAGGCATTTTCAAATGCACGGGATTACTGATTCCTCAATTTTACATTCTCAAGAATATTGCATGTAGATTAGTCTGACCTGCGGAGACACATGCAATATAGGAACCCAGGCAACCATGATTCCTGAATCGTATATATCTGTGCAGATTGGAGTGCATATGGTAAGGTAAATCAGTAAATCTGAAATGTTCAGATCCACCAGGTTTTCTTATTACGTGTCCTCAATTCTCCTTAAAATAATACCAGAACAGCATCTTGCTATACACTGAAATGGCAGGAAACGTAAAAAACGTAGTAATAGTATAAAGGATCTATGTAGCTTGACAGAACAGTCTTACATATTTTCACACTGTCTAAATTATCAGTCTATTATCCATAATGGAACATGAATAGTATGGAAAAAGATGTAGCTTTATATACAGTAATCAGTATGATGAATATGCTTAGTGATAGACTTAATGGATTCTGCTACATGCCTCTCATAGGGTCAGAGTCTCTGCCACTGCTTCATATTTCTTTTACAGAATAGATGACAGATTTAATCAGAAATGTTTTCAGTATTACCATTGTATTCACATAGCTGTCAGCTTCCATAGCGTCTCTCTGGTCCTCATATGTAGAGTGGTGGTGGATATATAGCTTATTATTTGTACCCCTTATGTATTGCGAAAGTCAAAGCTCCAAGTGTTAAAGTAGATATAAACCATGACTGAATGACATACTAAAGCACTATGTACCACTTTCTGCCTACATAATACTCTGTTTACAACTTTTTGCACATTTAGGTGGGTCATGTTTAGGGTAGTGCATTCATTTCAATGGGCAATTGCACAAAGGAAATGTGGACAGCTTTTCTTTAAATCCCATCACACTATAAAGCATGTCAATAGGTTATCACGTATTGTGGTGCATATCAGTGCACATGCATTTAGGAGTGCCATTAGGAATGAATGGTACTTCAGCACAACTGAAAGAACACAATTTTACGCTCCTCAGCAGCAATCATCAATATTAAACACATTAAATGGGCCATAAAGCGGAGTTCCACCCAAAAATTGAACTTCCGCTTTTCGAAATCCTCCTCCCCCTGGTGTCACATTTGGCACCTTTCAGGGGGGAGCAGATACCTGTCTAATACAGGTATTTTGCTCCCACTTTCGGGCATAGATAGCCAAGCCACCCACGGCTATCTAAGGCACTTCCAGCACCTTCTGTGTCACACACAGGTCCCAGAAGACAGCAGGGACAAGTGGGGTCGCGCATGCGCAGTAGGGAACCAGGAAGTGAAGCCGCAAGGCTTATCGAAGAGGGCGGCGCCTCCACCTGAGAGCTGAGGGACAGATCGGCTTCGGGTGCCAACATCGCAGGCACCCTGGACAGGTAAGTGTCCTTATTTTAAAAGTCAACAGCTGCAGTATTTGCTGCTGACTTAAAAAAATAATAATTGGCGGAACTCCACTTTAAGGCTGAATTGTTCCACAAAGCATTGTAACTTATTGCCATGCACTGTAATGCAATGCGATTAGAAACAAAAAAAAGGTATCTTCGGTTGTTTTGTACAATTTTTGCGCCTAGGGCAGTCCATTAAAATAAATTATGGAAAAAAAATTGCGGAAATCCACTTTAAGGCTGAATTGTTCCACAAAGCATTGTAACTTATTGCCATGCACTGTAATGCAATGTGATTTAAAAAAAAAAGATATCTTCGGTTCTTTTGTACATTTTCTTGCGCCTAGGGCAGCCCATTTAAATAAATTATGGAAAAAAAACAGGCACACTGGGGGAGATTTACTAAAACAGGAGCACTGAAAATCTATTGCAGCTGTGCATGATAGTCAGCTTCTAACTTCAGCTTGTTAAATTAAAGCGATATTAAAGTATTTTAAAAATAAAACAAACATGTTGGGCCAAATTCTCAAAACCATGTGTAAATTTAGGATTATCTAACTTATGTCATTTAAGTTACGGCGCCCTAAGTTGGTGTCGTAACTACCGTATTCTCAGTGCATTTGCGCACAAAACTGCGCCATCCTTAACTTAAGTTTCAATGCCTAAGGCGTGGTTATGGCAAGTGGGAATGAAGTGGGCGTGCTTCATTGTAATGAGCCGTGACCCCATGCAAATGAAGTGCCGGCCGTACTGCGCATGCGCGCACGAATCTGGACCTCAATGCGCATGTGCAGAACTTTGGTCAGCGCAATCAGTGAGATAGGTAAAAGGCCAAGCGTACTTAGTTTGAAGATCGCCCTGTGTCTAAATAGCCCCAGTCAAACACACTTCAATTGCAAAAGTATTTCCCTGTGTTCCCTTCCTAAAGCAAGTTGCTTCTGCTTTGAACGTTTGTCAGTGTTTGTTGGTAAGATTGTTTTGTGAGAAAAGTGTTTGTGGAGTTGGAGGGTATAGTTGGTGTTTGTTTTTGATAATTTGTTTTTTGTTTTGATTGTTTGCCTGTTTGTTGTTCCTAATAGTTTTTTTTGGGTTTTGTTTATATTTTTTGTTTTCCTTTTTTGCCTGTTTGTTTTCGATTTAATAGTAGCTGTCTGTCTATTTTTTATTTTGGCTTGTTTGTATTTTCTTTGGTGTGTGTGTGTATTGTTGTTTGTTTGTTGGCTGAGTTCCCTGTTGCTGGGTGTTGTCTGTCATGGCTCCCAAGCGCAGGAAGCTACATTTTTCACCGGCAGAGAAGCATATACTTGCTCAGGGCGTCATTAAATTTGGGCGATTTCTCCATGGCCCTGAGAGCCACACCACCACCCCGGCCAGGAGGAAGGAGATCCTTCAAAAGATCACCGATCGGATCAATGCGGCGGGGGGGGGGGGGGGGGAGACCAGGACCATCGCTGGAGTTCAAAAAAAAATAAATGACTTGAGGAGCGTGTCCCGGAACAAGCTGGCAACGCTGCATGCCCATACCAGGGGCACTGGAGGAGGGGGACCCTGCCCAGTCAGGATGAGTGAGGAGGAATGGGCAGTGGCCCAGTGTTTCCACCCACAGCAGGTGGTGGGCCTGCCTGGCTTTGACAATGATCCTCTTATGAGGACAGGTAATTTTTTGGAATTTCTATCTGGTGATTAGCATGTGTGGGTGGGGGAAGGGAAGATGTGCCAAGTGTATGGATCCAACAACCTGTGATTGTTTTGTGTCCTCCCCAGATGGCCAGGAGGTGGCAGCCCCATCAGCCCAGGAGGTGGCAGCCCCATCAGCCCAGGAGGTGGCAGCCCCATCAGCCCAGGAGGTGGCAGCCCCATCAGCCCAGGAGGTGGCAGCCCCATCAGGTCAGGAGGTTGCAGGCCCATCAGGTCAGGAGGTTGCAGGCCCATCAGGGCAGGAGGTTGCAGGCCCATCAGGGCAGGCTGCTGCACCACCCCCAAGACAGGCTCATGCAGAGTCCCAAGAAGGGCAGGATTCGCCATGGGAGGGGAGTGCCCACAACTCCCCTAATTTGGATGTTGAGTGGGAGGAGGATGAGGGGGAGGAAGATGACAATATTCTGATTGGGCAGGAAATAATGATGGGCCAAGATATGACCTTTGAGTCATCCCCTGAGGGAACCCCACAGGCGCCCAGAAGTCAGGCCACCATCATGGGTCGCCCCTTCCAACCCTCCTCCAACATGCAGCAGCACCCATGGCTCACTCCAACTCCTCCTCCAAGGCCACAAGCCTCAGGGGCAAGTAGGATGCCGACCCCTGAAAACAGGGGGGGGTTGGTGCGTCTGCCGGTCAGTCTGTTGAGGGACAATGTCCGGCAGACCCGCAGTCTGTCTGCAATACAAAAAACTATCAGCAAGGTGGAGCGCAGCCTGGGTGCAATGAGGGAGTCACTGGGTGACGTGGCCACCAACTCCGTGGGGGTCATCACCTGTTTGTGGGACCTGAGGAACGCCACAACAGGTGTGGCCCAGGAGGTGACTGCCCTCACCCAGGCTGTGCAGGCCAATACCCGCCCTCAAAATACTCCCTCCCCTGCACATTCCCCCCCCCCTGAAAATACTCCCTCCCCTGCACAGACCCCCCCCCGTGAAGATCCCCCAGTTGGCCGTGGCCGTCCCCGTGCCCGTCCCCGTGACCGTGCCCGTGCCCGTGGGCAGCCCAGAAGGAGCACTCGGCAACATCCCTAATTTGCAGGGGTACTTTTTTTTTTTGTCTTTTTTACACTGTACTTATGATTTGGTATATGTGTGTGAATGATGTGTGAATGTGGGGGGATGGCATTCCTGAAAACATAAGGGTGTCACCCTCAGTTTTGGTGGAGTAGGGATCCCCAGGACCAGGGAGAAGTCATCCTAGGTTCCTGAATGGTGTATGAATGCACAGTGACATAATTGGAGCCGTGGCGGGGCGTTACTGCTCCCAAGTACCAAAGGGGGGGGGGGGTACTTGGATCTAATCCAATTCTATGTGCATGTGATGTGTCTGTGCTAGGGACCACAGTGACGTGCATTCATGCATTCTCATTGTGAGATAATTAATGTGCGTTTTGTAAATCAAAAAAAACATTCTGTTTGGCATATAAGTAATGTGCATTTATTTACCAAAATAAAGATTTAAAGGTCACATAATCTCTGTGATTTGGTCTTGGCAAATCAAAAACAAAAATTTTATTAGGATGCATTTACTGGGCAAAGATGCCTTCAGACAGTTGTCTCCTGATTGCCTGGCCCTCAGCAGACCGGGTAGAGGGGTTTGGGGGGGGGGGTTGCCTGGGTGGGGGGTTAGGTCAGGAGATATCTCCACATGCATGCCCCTTCTTAATGCAAAATTGTGCAGTATGCAACATGCACCAATAATTTTGCATACAAAGTCTGGGGAATACAATAGTGTACCCCCAGTCTTGTCCAGGCATCTGAATCGTGACTTTAGCATGCCAAAAGTCCGCTCAACTATAGCCCGGGTCTGGACGTGCACCTCATTGTATTTTCGTTCTCCGGGTGTTTGGGGGTTTCTAAAGGGGGTCATCAGGTGGGGTCCCAATGCATATCCTGAGTCACCTGTAAGGGAAAAGACAGGAGAATATTAGTCATGCATGTGCCCCTTGTGATGTCTCCATCATGGGGGGGGCATACCTGACACCAATGTCACTCACCAATCAGCCAGCTGTCTCCATACACGTTCATCTCAAAGTCTCTGTAGATCTTGGTCTGCCTTAGTATGAAACTATCATGGCACGAGCCGGGAAACTTGGCACAAACGTGCCAGATGAGGCCATGTGCATCTACGATCATCTGGACATTGATTGAATGCCAGCCTTTCCTGTTTCTGAACAGGTGTTCAGTATCATGGGGGGGCTGGAGTGCCACATGGGTGCAGTCAATCGCCCCGATGATCTTAGGAAAGCCAGCAATATTGTAGAAGTCTGTCATTGCTTGCACACGCTGGTCCTCCTGGGTGGGCATGACAAACTGATGGCTCATGCGCCGCAGTATGGCAGGGACCACCTGATGTAGGCATTTACTCATGGTTGACTGCACCATCCCAGCCACACCTCCAGATGCTCGCTGGAAGGAGCCACTCGCTAGAAAATGCAGTGTTGCCATAACTTTTTCAAGAGGTGTCAGGGCATGGGAACGTAGGGTTGGGGCGATTAGATCCTCATGAAGGAGTTGGGTGATCTCCAGGATGGCCTCCCTATCAAATCGGTAGTTGCCAATGACCTCATAAACTGGCATTTGCCAAAGATCACGGCGTGGCCGATAAACACGCGCCTGTGCCCTCATCCTCCTCCTCTGTGCCCTCCTCCTCCTTTGTGCCTGTAAGGCAGCAAGTGCCGTCAAAATCATTGCTGGTCCTGGCATTTTTCAAAAACAACCTTCACAACTAGAGCTGTAACCTCTAGTCACTTCCTTCTGCAAACCCTTCCACAGCATGTGTAAAATTAGGGCTGGTTTTATAATGTGGAAATTTAGTCAGAAAAACTAACAGGTGCGCACAGGGCGGAAAATACGGCGCACACACTTAATTCTGAGAATCGCCCTAACTCCCTCATTTGCATCTTTGCCTATCAAAAACAGCGGCGAGCCTAGCGTAATTTGCGCCCGGGAATGCGCAGGTGTAACTACTTTAAGTACGGCTGAAAATACGGAAATCTTTGCTTAAGTCATTTTGACGATCGCGCGCAAATATACGCGCCGTGTAAAATTAGAAAAATGGAGTTAAGTCTGCGTATCTCTTTTGAGAATTTGGCCCGTTATACTTACCTGCTCTGTGCAGTGGTTTTGCACAGAACAGCCTGGATCCTTCTTGGGTACCACGCTGGCGCTCCTGGCTCCTCCCTCTTGCAAGCAGCTAGCTCTGGGGGTACCTAAGCAGGTGCACTCCCGACCCTTGGCTCCGTGTGTCTATTCACACATAGAGCCATGGCTCTTCCCCACCCCTCTGTCTCCTGATTGGCTCACTTGCTGTGCTTGACAGCAGTGAGAGCCAATGGCTCCCGCTGCTGCCAAAAGCCAGTCAGAAGTGTGAGTTCATGGAGAGACAAGACCCTTGCTGGATCCAGAGGGGACTCAGGTAAATATTAGGGGGGGGGGGGCTTGGTGGGGCTGCTGCACACAGATGTTTTTTTACCTTAATGCATAGAATGCTTGAAGGTAAAAAACCTTGTGCCTTTACAACTATTTGACAATAAAACCTGGAAGTTGATTGGTTTCTATGCAGATTTTGCACTCTCTAGTTTTAGTAAATCAACCGTACCATCACACCTAAAAAAAAGGTGCGAACAGAGCATTATGTACCCCAGCAATGTTGCCATATGGCCAGTATTTTAGCTGTTGATTACACTGGCTTCTCATTCTTTTCAAGATAAAAATAAGCTGTTTGTTAATTGGTGGTAAACAGCTAAACTTAGAAATGAATACAATAACATGTTTATTCATCAACAAGCACTTAAGAAAACACGATCAAATAAAATACGGTGGCCTTTTTACGTTTATGAATTTATGATGTTATAATTACCATATTTATCGGGGGATTGCGCGCTCCGGCGTATAGCGCGCACCCCTAAAGTGGACCTGCATTCCTGTAAAAAAAAACATTTTAGTACTTACAGGTTTGGTGTCTTGCGCAGGGTCCGTCAGCGGTCTCGTTGGGTCCGGCGTCCGTCTGCGGCTTCGGTGGTATCCTCCTCGTCGTGTCCGGCGTTCTTCTGTGGTGTCTTCCCCGCTCGATCCCCGCTTCCCGTGCTGAGTTTGAACTACTGC
Organism: Rana temporaria; assembly: GCF_905171775.1. Lineage (NCBI taxonomy): Eukaryota > Metazoa > Chordata > Amphibia > Anura > Ranidae > Rana > Rana temporaria. Next base: position 164,119,303 of record NC_053491.1, read on the forward strand.
GCCGGCATATACCGAGCGCAGTACACTCGTGTATAGTCGGGCAGGCCCGGCTCCTCTCGCAGTCACGTCCTGTGCATCCTGCACGTCCTGGACGTGACTGCGAGAGGAGCCGAGCCTGCCCGGCTATACACGAGTGTACTGCGCTCGGTATATGCCGGCGCAGTAGTTCAAACTCGGCGCAGGAAGCGGGTATCGGCGTATATCGCGCACCCACGATTTTGCCCTTAATTTCAGGGCAAAAAAGTGTGCGGTATACGCCGATAAATACGGTATATAACATTAATTTGAGATTGCACATTTTAATTATACTTTAGAAACCATATATGTGTAAGAAACTTAGAAGCACATATACACTTGGAAATACACACACACAGCAAAAAATGCATTAATATTTCAGCGGCATTGTCTTTTGCATTAGTTATTCCACAGAGGTGCATGATATGTTGAGTGTGTTGAGATGCTATCACTTTTTTATTGCAAAATAATTATGAGAATGGCCCACTCATCATGCTTCCTATGGATTTGTGCTTCTTTCAACAGCTGCCAGCCCTGACAACCTTCAATCATTCCTGAAACATTGTTCAGCCTAGAAGTGCATTTACAACATGTATGCTGACCTTTCTACCTAAATGGGTTTGTGTGTGTCATTTGTACATTTTTATGAGTTATTTAACCTTTAAAGTTACTAAGCATAACTTTCCAATATATGGAATTTACCTTGAAAAATGGCTCAGAGACCTTCATATAAGACCTTATGCACAACATAAAATAATTAAAGATGCGCACACTGAATCCTGCAAGTTAAAAGGAGAACTGAAGGTAAAACCTTTTTTTTTATATAATTTTGGATAATGTTTGGGAGGGTACAATCCCTGTCAGATTTTTTTTTTTTTGCCATCTGTATCCCTCTGGGGAGATGTACCTTCACTCCCTTTACCATAGTGGCACTTGCAACAGAAAGTGAGAGAAAATTCCCTCAAAATGAGGGAAAGTCACCAGGGTCACCAGTAGAGATGTACACAATGGAAAAATTTGTTTTGTTTTGTTTTGGATTTGTTTGTTATGTTAATAATTTTGTTTTGTCATATTCTCTATGTTAGAATGATTTGTTTTCGGAATTTATTTCCTGTTTTGTATTCAGATTCGTTTCGTACATTCATTATTTCTGAATCGATTCAATATTGGAATTTTGGAAGATGGCTATTTTCGTTCTATTGTATTTTATATGTTTCTATTCTATTCTGTTCTATTCTTTTCTATTATATTATATCATTTTATTGTTTATTCTGTTCTATTTAATTTGTTTTTATTCCTTTATTTTTCTATTCTGTTCTGTTCTGTTCTATTCTATACTAATCTATGTTTTTTTATTATATTCTATAAAGCAACCTGAGTGGGCATCATCATCTTGTTTCACATTTATACCTTACTGTAGTTATTGCAATATGTTTCCGTTTCAAAATCAAATTTGTTTTCAAAATCTAATTTATTTTCAAATCCAAATACATTTTCAAATTTGAATTCATTTTTGGATTCAGATAATTCATTTTGTTATAATTTATTTAGATTTTGTTAAAATTTGTTACTATTGTGATTCAGAAATTCAGACACTTTCAAATCTCTGAATGACATTTTTGGCCAAATTTAGATTTGCAACAAAACCAATCACACATGTCTAATACAAAAAAAAACAAAATAAATCTGCGCTATCGTGAATGGTGAGCAGCTACACACAATCCAATGAGTGACGGAAAGCAAACAAAACAAAATACAAAAAATGTAGCGCTTAGAAAATGATAAAAGATAAGAAGACACTGATGGTCTATGTCAAACACCCGTTAAGTGGTGTAAACAATTATAAGTCCATATAAATCATCATAAACCCAATGGATGAACTGGTAAGTATTGATAAAAAGACACTGATTGTCTATATCCAACACCAATTGAGCAGTGTACACAGGTGTGAGTTCATGTGAATAAACGTAAACTTGATAGATGAGTGAACCAATTCCGACAGTTATTATTTCAAACCCACGGTGATTCTTAAACTAAGCAATCACACATGTCTAATAACCTGAACTAATGTCCACATTGGAAAATGTCTCCTCTCTGCCTGTTCTGGGGAGCACTCAAAATTTGAGAAAAAGCTATTAAAGCTTGATAGATGTTTCAATCTCTCTCTACTTCACCCAAAGTTAAAAAAGCTTTGCCTTTAGTTATAAGATCCAACCCTAATCATCCTAGTTCATGCTTGTTTTCATAATCTGCTAGTTTTTTTTTTTTTTTTTTTCTTTAAAGTGTATTTTTTGTGCGTGTACTCGAGAGAGGAGCCGGACTGCAGGAGTTGGGAGTAGGCAGGCCTCCCCCAGAGGCAATCTGCCACCTTTCTCCATGCCCCGGGTGGCAATGGCGGGTGTGTGAGGGGGTCCTCCCACACAGCCCGCCCTACCTGCTCCGCTTTGAAGCCCAACGGGGCAGAGGGACTCCCTATAAGGGAGTGAGAGGATTAGCCCACTCAACCAGCCCCATTAGTCCTTCGCCTCTCTTTTAGAGACCGCGTGGTCAATGTGAGTGTGTTAACCCAATTTAGAGTGCGTGTGTAGGTGTGGTGGTTTTTGTGGGAGGGGGGTGGGCGTACTAAGCGCAGGATTACCTTGCATAGCACACCCACCGGGAGCCGGGCTGAGACCACCAAACTCAATTCACATGAAGCCGAGACCGGGATCCGAACCTCTAGCTGCAGAGGTGAATGGCTTGTCAGCGCAGTGCCAATCGCGTTGAGCCACCACAGCTCCCTCATAATCTGCTAGTTAGTAATGGTCAGAGTCCTGGAGTAAAGCTAGATAGCGGGAGTAGGAGAGTAGATAGAGAGTAAGAGAGAGGGGAAATAATACACTCTGGTTGTGTACATGTCCGAGTAATGCCTAGTACACACAATAGGATTTATCCACGGATACGGTCCTCCGGACCGTTTCCGCGGATAAATCCTCTGAGGATTTTGATTCGATGGAGTGTACACACCATCGGATCGAAATCCGCGCCGAATTCCCATCGCAATGACGTGTCGCGCCGTCGCCGCGATGATGACGCGGTGACGTGCGCGACGCTGTCATATAAGGAATTCCACGCATGCGTCGAATCATTACGACGCATGCGAGGGATGGGTTCGGACGGATCGATCCGGTGAGTCTGTACAGACCACCGGATCGATCCGCTGGAGCCGATTCCAGCGGATAGATTTCTTAGCATGCTAAGAAATTTTTATCCGCTGGAAATCGGTCGGCCCGAAATATATCCGCGGATAAATATCCGCTGGATCGTACACACCAGCGGATCTATCCGCTGAAACCGATCCGCGGATCAATTTCAGCGGATCGATCCTCTCGTGTGTACGGGGCCTAAGAGATTAAGAGCACCCAAGAGATATGGCCTAAAGATGTAAGTACAGTACTGTACCCTTATGTATATACTAATTTAAAATATTGAGCAGAAATTCCAAGCCAAGAGTATTGCCAGCATTCTGAAGACAAGAGTCCAGAGTTCCAAATAAATATTAGCAGTGCCATGTACATATGCACTTCTCCAATAATGTGTTACCAGCAATGCTCGTTAGTAAATTGAAACCACTTTCAGAAGCTGAAGTTGTTTGATCATCCCCAATGAGGGATGTCTTGCTCTATAGCCAGGTGCACACCAAAAGCAATACCTGGCTATTTGGAGCAGTGGCCATAGATGATGATGCTCCATGACTCTGGTAATACCACCACGAGCAACTATGGAACGTTCCAAGGCCAGATGTTCCCTATTCACCTCTATGTCTCTTTAAAAGTGTACAACCAATTCTGAACAGCAGTACTCCAAACTGCTTCCTGTGCCCTCCCCTATCATACATATTCCTCCTATTCTCTACAAATTTCCAAAGTGGTAAGTGGCATGTCTATGAGGTGGCAGCCACAAAGAGACATTTACCTGATTAGTTTTAGCTACACATTTTTTTTTTACATTATTGATTCTCATAGTTATCTCCTATAATGTTATTTACACATTATCTCAACATTCTTAGCTAGGTTAGAGTCATGTGTACAATAGATAAACCCACCAGAGGGCTATCACTTAGGATGCCACCGCGTGAGCCTACAGACTCCAGTAATTAAAATCTGGCCTTGGCCTTGGGGGATATTAAGACAGACTTACTACTTGCCTTAAAGCGAAATTCCAGCTTACACCTAAGGCCCCGTACACACGGTCGGACCAAACCGATGAGACTGGCCCATCGGACCGTTTTCATCGGTTCACCTCTGAAGTGGCCGTGTGGCCTGATATGTGTACACACCATCAGTCCAAAATCCGATCGGGTCAGAACGTGGTGACGTCAAACACACGACGTGCTGAATAAAACGAAGTTCAATGCTTCCAAGCATGCGTCGACTTGATTCTGAGCATGCACAGGTTTTGAACCGATGCTTTTCTGTACTAACCATCGGTTTGGTCCGATGGGGCAGCGGTCCATCGGTTCGGTTTTGAAGCATGTTTAGAAATTTTGGACCGAAGGAAACCAGACCGATAGCCTATACACACGGTCGGTTTGGTCCGCTGAAAATGAATTTCGGTTCATTCTCATCGGACCAAACCGACCGTGTGTACGGGGCCTAACTAGCCTTAAAACTGGTCCCTCTTTTCTCCTAACACCTGTGCTAACTAACCTGTGTAAGAAAGATGTATATACTTACCAATTCAGGTCGCTCTAGTCCAGTTATCTGATGTGGCTCCCCTGTGTCAGCTAGTGTGGTTGCAGGGGAGGAGAAGAAGGAGAGCCAATAACGGATGGGACATTGACCCTATGGTTGACGTCACTGCTCCAGGCTTTACTATACATTGCTGGAGTGCTCTCTCCACTACTCTGCAATGTGACTGGACTGGAGCGACTGGAAAAAAAGTAAGAATATATTTCTTACACAGGTTGGTTAGTATACTAAACAAACAAACAAACAAACAAACAAACAAAAAACTTCATAAACTATTACTGAACCTGGACATAGCTCAGAGACTCTAGACACACTAAAGCAATTTTTTTTGACTGTTATAAGTGTTTTTCTGGTCAACCCAGTGTGCAGTAACCAATATATGACATTTAGGGGTTGATTTGCTAAGTTCAGTTTTAGTAAGTCAACCCTGTAGTGTCAGTCACTGGGGCTTTTTAAAGAGATGGCCAGTTTCATCAATATGAACTACTATGGTGTGAATTGTGTTACTGTATTCCTCTTCTGTATGTAATTATTTGGCATTTAATCCGAGAAGCATGTGTAAATGCCTGGCTATCAAAACCTTTAAATGAGCATAATGCACACAGCAACGTGAAAGATAGAGCAATATCACCTATGCTGCATATTGGGGATAAGGCTGACGATCTACGTAACACACATGATCATGATGGAAGATATAAGTTGTCGGAGGTTAAGCAGAGAGTAATTCAACTGTGTTCTTTGACTCGAATATGTTGGTTGACAAGCCTGGCAACCTAGAAGAAAGCAAACAGAAGTAAAACTGGAATCAATATTACATGGAGGCAAAGCTACTGCATAGCCACAGTTTAGAAGGCTTAAAAGTACAGAAGAATTATTTAAAATTTTAAGAAGGGAAGATAAACTGAAAGATTATCACAGCCAGAGGCAGTTTTCAATGAACAGAACAATTCTAGGTGCATGTTTCATGATAAGACCCCTTTCTATTCCTGCTTGTTGTATTGACACTCTATAACCAATGCTCCATACACCCCTGCCGGCACTGGCAAAATCAGCTGCACCATTAGCCACAGCAGTAGCCACAACTACTTACTGAACACAATGGAATGATTTTTTTACAGCAATGTCAGCTTTTCTGCACTGAACTGAAGCTATAAGCAGCTTTTGGAAAACACAGTCACAATGTACCTACACAATGCAAAGCCATCTCTACAAACTGCAAGAAGCTTTTATAAATGTGCCAATAACAGATGTATGAAGTGTAGCATAAAGGGTGTTCTAAATTGCTGTGCTTTTATACATATTGGGAACTAAGGGCTAGATTCAGAGAGAAGATACGCCAGCGTATCTCCAGATACGCCAGCGTATCTCTGAGTCTGGCCGGTCGTATCTATGCGCCTGATTCATAGAATCAGTTACGCATATATTTCCCTAAGATACGACCGGCATAAGTGTTTTACACCGTCGTATCTTAGGCTGCATATTTACGCTGGCCGCTAGGTGGCGCTTCCGTATAGTTAAGCAAGTAATATGCAAATGAGATAGATACGCCGATTCAGAAACGTACGTCCAGCCGGCGCATTTTTTTACGTAGTTTACGTTAGGCTTTTTTCGGCGTATAGTTACCCCTGCTATATGAGGCGTATCCTATGTTAAGTATGGCCGTCGTTCCCGCGTCGAGTTTTGAAAATTTTACGTTGTTTGCGTAAATCGTTCGCGAATAGGGATGTACGTAATTTACGTTCACGTTGAAAGCAATGTCGATTTGCGGCGGAATTTCGAGCATGCGCGTCAAATACGCGGGGTCACAGTTAATATACATAAAACACGCCCACATCATCCACATTTGAATTATGCGGGCTTACGCCGACACAGATACGTTATGCCGCCGTAACTAAGGGCGCAAGTTCTTTCTGAATACAGAACTTGCGCCCTTAATTACGGCGGCGTTACGCCAGGCATAAAGATAGACAATTCTATCTGAATCTACCCCTCAATCATGTTCTCATAGATAACTAAGTGAGGAGATTGGTTTATTAGACTTAGCTTACTCTCATGGGTGGTACTTTAATTCCAAAAAGTATGGAATTGCCCACAACAAATGTAAAAAGTTTAACATCTTTTATAAAACCTTTATTAACCTGATTCCTTCTCTTAAAAGTAGATACAGTGCCTTGAATAAGCATTCATGCCCCTTGACATTTTCTACATTTTGTCATGTTACAACCAAAAATTTTAATGTATTTTTTGGGGATTTTATGTGACCAACACAAAATGGCACACAATTGTGAAGTGGAAGGAAAATGATAAATGGTTTTCAAAATGTTTTACAGATAAATATGAGAAAAGTGTGGCGTGCATTTGTATTCAGCCCCCTTTACTCTGATACCCCTAACTAAACTCCAGTGAAACCAATTGCCTTCAGAAGTCACCTAGTTAAGAAATACAGCTGTTCTGTGAAGCCCACAGAGGTTTGTAAGAGAACCTTAGTGAACAAACAGCATCACGAAGGCCAATGAACACACCAGCCAGGTCAGGGATAAAGTTGTGGAGAAGTTTAAAGCAGGATAAGATTATAAAAAAAATCCCAAGCTTTGAATATCTCACGGAGCACTGTTCAATCCATCATCCAAAAATGTAAAGAGTATGACACAACTGCAAACCTACCAAGACCTGGCTGTCCACCTAAACTGACAGGCCGGCAAGGAGAGCATTAATCAGATAAGCAGCCAAGAGGTCCATGGTAACTCTGAAAGAGTTTAGTTTCTTAGGTGGGAGAATCTGTCCACAGGACAACTATTAGTTGTGCACTCTACAAATCTGTCCGTTATAGAAAAGTGATAAGAAGAAAGCCATTGTAGAAAGAAAGTCATAAAAAGGCCCATTTGCAATATGTGAGAAGCCATGTGGGGGACACAGCAAACATGTGGAAGAAGGTGCTCTGGTTAGATGAGACCAAAATTGAACTTTGTGGTGGAAAACTAACACTGCACATCACCCTGAACACACCATCCCCCACCGTGAAACAAGGTGGTGGAAGCATCATGTTGCTGGAAGGCTTTTCTTCAGCAGGGACAGGGAAGCTGGTCGATGGGAAGATGTATGGAGCAAAATACAGGGAAATCTTAGATGAAAACCTGTTAAGAGTCTCAGTAGTGTATTTAGGTGTTGTGCTGCCCTAGGCCTGATTAAACTTGTGCACCCCCTAATTTAAATACGACCCACTTCTTTTCTGTCAAGGCCACACCCCTTTCTGTCAAGACCACACCCCTTGCTGTTTAAAACCCGCCCTGAAATTTTCGAGTGGGGGCCTGGGGGGGGGGGGGGCAATGAATTCCCTTAATTTGCATAGATTTACTCTCACTTCCTGTTTGGCTATGGGGCTGGAAGTGAAGGGAAATCTCTGCAATGGGACAGGGATGGTAAGAAATAAACTGACAGGGGCTATAACCCACATTTACTCTATCCAAAACGAAAAAAAAAAAAAAAAAAAGGTTGCCTATTGTTCTACTTTAAGTAAAAATTTCTGATAATTTTATGGAGAGGATTAAGAAGATATAAAGATAAAAACATATAGCACAGTGAGGAAGGTTTGTGGTCCAGGATGATAGGACAGTCAAAATTAGAAGCAGCACCCCCGCTCCCCACAGTTGTGGAATACTGGCTGCCTGCATAACAGAAGCAGTGCGGCTGCTTTATGGGGGCGCTAGACTAGTTTTCCTTTCAGCCCAGTCCGCCCCATAAGACTTGTAGTGCAAAGGGCCTTGTTGGCCTAGGCCAGGATACAGCGTTGAAGAGTCTGCAAAACACTTGAGACTGGGGCAGAAGATTACCTTCCAGCAGAACAATGCTAAACATACAGCCAGAGCTACAATGGAATGGTTTAGATCAAGTCATATTCATGTGTTAGAAAGGCCCAGTCAAAGTCCAGACCCAAATCTGTGGAAAGACTTGAAAATTGCTGTTCACAGATGCTCTCCATCCAATCTGACAGAGCTTGAGCTATTTTGCAAAGAAAAACTAACAAAAATGTCACTCTCTGATGTCCAAAGCTGGTAGAGACATCCCCAAAAAGACTTGCAGCTGTAATTACAGTGAAAGGTGATTCTACAAAGTATTGGCTCAGGAGGGCTGAATAAAAATTCACGCCACACTTTTCATATATTTATTAGTAAAAAAAAATGAAAACCATTTATCATTTTCCTTCCACTTCACAATTATGTGCCACTTTGTGTTGTTCTATCACATAAAATCCCAATAAAATACATTCATGTTTTTGGTTGCAACATCACAAAATTTGAAACATTTCAAGGGGTATGAATACTTTTTCAAGGCAGTGTAGATCAACCGGAATCGGTGATCGCATCTGGTCTTTGCAGTCATTCCTGCCCGCCATCAACTTTCTCCCTTTTTTTACCTCTCCCATTTCTCTTTCTCTTTGCTACTCCTTTACTTCGCCACCTCCTCTTCCTCCCCCCAAACAAAACTCCCAAAAATATATTAACGTGGTAGTGAACACATACACACACACACATTGGACATTTGTACCTACGAGTAAGCTTATAATAAAGCTTACCTGTAGTTATAAGGAATATCTCTTAAGCGTGCACCGTTTAGGAGATATTCAATATCTCTGCAGCTGGTGACGTCACCGGCACATGCACTCTGAAGGGATGGTATACTCGTGCTGTCCCTTCAGAGCTCTGTGCCCTGACTGTGACTGTGCATGTGCGTGTGCATGTGCGTGCTGCACAGTTATTGAAAAGCCAGAGCCCAAAAACCCAGAAGGAAGACTGGGTGAAGATGGAAGCCCTGTCAGTGTTGACAGTGCACGACTGGAGGGCTTTGATTTTAGGTAAATCTTTCTTAATGTGCTAGTATGTGATACATACTAGCACATTATGACATTTTCTTGCAGACAGAAGAAATTTTTTATTTTTGGTCAACCTTTACTAATGTTTTAAGGTGTCTTGAATGTTCACTTAGTAATGTAAATGTTGAACAAAAAGCTTTTTTTAACCATTTCAGCCCTGGAAGGATTTGCCCCCTTAACGACCAGGCCATTTTTTGCGATACGGCACTGCGTCATTTTAACTGACAATTGCGCGGCGCTGTACTCAAATGAACTTTGCATCCTTTTTTTCCCATAAATAGAGCTTTCTTTTGGTAGTATTTGATCACCTCTGCGGTTTTTATTTTTTGCACTATAAACAAACAAAGAGTTCGAAAAAAATATATATATTTTTTGCTATAATACATATGCAAAAAATATATAAAAAAACAAATGTATTCATCAGTTTAGGCTAATATATATTCTCCTACATATTTTTGGTAAAAAAAAAAATCACAATAGGCGTATATGGATTGGTTTGTGCAAAAGTTATCGCATCTACAAACTATGGGATAGATTTAGGGACTTTTATTGTTTTTTATTGTTTTTACTAGTAATTAGCGACGATCTGCAATTTTTAGCAGGACTGTGACATTGTGGCAGACAAATTTGACCCTAAATGACACTTTTTGGGGACCAGTAACATTATTACATTCATCAGTTCTATAAAAATGCACTGAACAATGTAAAAATGACAATGAAAAGAATTCATGGACAGCCGCACACCAAAATAAACCTAAAAAGGTAGCCTTTATTGGTGTTAAAAGGATAAAAAGCACTACAAAGCACAGCACAGCAAGCAGTGGGGTAAAACACTGACGCGTTTCGCACAATCAGTGCTTAGTCATGTAAAAATTACACTGGCAGAGAATAAGTTAATACTAGGGGGCGATCAAGGGGTTAAGTGTGTTCCCTCAGCGTGCTCTAACTGAAAGGGGGATGGGCTACCAGGGACATGACAGAGATCACTGGGAAAAGTAGATCTCTTACATGTCCCCTGTCACAATTGGGAATCACCTTGTTTACAAAGGCAGTTCCCAGTTCTGCCTCTGTAATAGGCGATCGTAAGATATAAGTTGTCGGAGGTTAAGCAGAGAGTAATTCAACTGTGTTCTTTGACTCGAATCTAGAAGAATCTAGATGAAAGCAAACAGCAGTAAAACTGGAATCAATATTAAATGGAGGCAAAGCTACTGCATTAGAAGGCCACAGTTTAGAAGGCTTAAAAGTACAGAAGAATTATTTTAAATTTTAAGAAGGGAAGATTATCACAGCCAGGGGCAGTTTTCAATGAACAGAACAATTCTAGGTGCCTGTTTCATGATAAGACCCCTTTCTATTCCTGCTTGTTGTATTGACACTCTATAACCAATGCTCCATACACCCCTGCCGGCACTGGCAAAATCAGCAGCACCATTAGCCACAGCAGTAGCCACAACTACTTATGGAACACAATGGAATGTTTTTTTTACAGCAATGTCAGCTTTTCTGTACTGAACTGAAGCTATAAGCAGCTTTTGGAAAACACAGTCACAATGTACCTACACAATGGAAAGCCATCTCTACAAACTGCAAGAAGCTTTTATAAATGAGCCAATAACAGATGTATGAAGTGTAGCATAAAGGGTGTTCTAAATTGCTGCTTTTTGTTCTTGGTGCTTTTATACATATTGGGAACTAAATCATGTTCTCATAGATAACTAAGTGAGGAGATTGGTTTATTAGACTTAGCTTACTCTCATGGGTGGTACTTTAAATCCAAAAAGTATGGAATTGCCCACAACAAATGTAAAACGTTTAACATATTTTATAAAACCTTTATTAAAGTGGAGTTCCACCCATAAATATAACATTACATCAGTAGTTTAAAAAAAAATTCATTAGTCCTTTCCGAATTTTTTTTTTTTTTTTAGATGCCTTCAAAGTGTTGTTGCTAGGCAGAATAGTTAATCTTCCCACTTCCTGCACCTAGGTGCTTAATGCACCGCACAGACTCCTGGGAATGTAGTGGGTGTAACTTTCCAGGAGTCTGTGCACTCCCCAGTCTCAAAGAATCACGTGACTTGGACAGTACAGGTGCTGAAACCTGATCTGAAACCTATTACACTGCTTGTGCAGCTCTGAGCATGTGCGAGATCTGCAAGGCTGAAATCCAGGAAGTCATACAGTCTGGCTTCATGATGCCCACACTTAAGATGGCCCCAGTCAATTTCTATTTTATAAAGTGTCTAAATGCTGTAACAACCTAACAAAACGGACCTTAGTTTACAGACTAACTTTACTAGAATACATTAAGCTTGTGTATTACAGGGGTATTTATATTTAAAAAGTGAAATTGTGGCCGGAACTCCGCTTTAACCTGATTCATTCTCTTAAAAATAGATACAGTGCCTTGAAAAAGTATTCATGCCCTTTGAAATTTTCCACATCTTGTCATGTTACAACCAAAAATTCAAATGTATTTTATTGGGATTGTATGTGATAGACCAACACAAAATGGCACACAATTGTGAAGTGGAAGGAAAATGATAAATGGTTTTCAAAATGTTTTACAGATAAATATGAGAAAAAGCCCCCTTTACTCTGATACCCCTAACTAAAATCCAGTGAAACCAATTGCCTTCAGAAGTCACCTAATTAATAGATAGAGCTGTTCTGTGAAGCCCACAGAGGTTTGTAAGAGAACCTTAGTGAACAAACAGCATCACAAAGGCCAATGAACACACCAGCCAGGTCATGGATAAAGTTGTGGAGAAGTTTAAAGCAGGCTTAGATTATAAAAAAAATCCCAAGCTTTGAATATCTCACGGAGCACTGTTCAACCCATCATCCAAAAATGGAAAGAGTATGGCACAACTGCAAACCTACCAAGACCTGGCTGTCCACCTAAACGGACAGGCCGGCAAGGAGAGCATTAATCAGAGAAGCAGCCAAGAGTTCCATGGACGAGTTTAGTTCCTTAGGTGGGAGAATCTGTCCACAGGACAACTATTAGTCGTGCACTCTACAAATCTGGCCGTTATAGAAGAGTGCTAAGAAGAAAGCCATTGTAGAAAGAAAGTCATAAAAAGGCCCATTTGCAATATGTGAGAAGCCATGTGGGGGACACAGCAAACATGTGGAAGAAGGTGCTCTGGTCAGATGAGACCAAAATTGAACTTTGTGGTGGAAAACTAACACTGCACATCACCCTGAACACACCATCCCCCACCGTGAAACAAGGTGGTGGAAGCATCATGTTGCTGGAAGGCTTTTCTTCAGCAGGGACAGGGAAGATGGTCGATGGGAAGATGTATGGAGCCAAATACAGGGAAATCTTAGATGAAAACCTGTTAAGAGTCTCAGTAGTGTATTTAGGTGTTGTGCTGCCCTAGGCCTGATTAAACTTGTGCACCCCCTAATTTAAATACGACCCACTTCTTTTCTGTCAAGGCCACACCCCTTTCTGTCAAGGCCACACCCCTTGCTGTTTAAGACCCGCCCTGAAATTTTCAAGTGGGGGCCTGGGGGGGGGGGGCAATGAATTCCCTTAATTTGCATAGATTTACTCTCACTTCCTGTTTGGCTATGGGGCTGGGAGTGAAGGGAAATCTCTGCAATGGGACAGGGATGGTAAGAAATAAACTGACAGGGGCTATAACCCACATTTACTCTATCCAAAACGAAAAAAAAAAAAAAAAAGGGTTGCCTATTGTTCTACTTTAAGTAAAAATTTCTTATAATTTTATGGAGAGGATTAAGAAGATATAAAGATAAAAACATATAGCACAGTGAGGAAGGTTTGTGGTCCAGGATGATAGGACAGTCAAAATTAGAAGCAGCACCCCCGCTCCCCACAGTTGTGGAATACTGGCTGCCTGCATAACAGAAGCAGTGCGGCTGCTTTATGGGGGCGCTAGACTAGTTTTCCTTTCAGCCCAGTCCGCCCCATAAGACTTGTAGTGCAAAGGGCCTTGTTGGCCTAGGCCAGGATACAGCGTTGAAGAGTCTGCAAAACACTTGAGACTGGGGCAGAAGATTACCTTCCAGCAGAACAATGCTAAACATACAGCCAGAGCTACAATGGAATGGTTTAGATCAAGTCATATTCATGTGTTAGAAAGGCCCAGTCAAAGTCCAGACCCAAATCTGTGGAAAGACTTGAAAATTGCTGTTCACAGATGCTCTCCATCCAATCTGATAGAGCTTGATCTATTTTGCAAAGAAAAACGAACAAAAATGTCACTCTCTGATGTCCAAAGCTGGTAGAGACATCCCCAAAAAGACTTGCAGCTGTAATTGCAGTGAAAGGTGATTCTACAAAGTATTGGCTCAGGAGGGCTGAATAAAAATGCACGCCACACTTTTCATATATTTATTAGTAAAAAAAAATGAAAACCATTTATCACTTTCCTTCCACCTCACAATTATGTGCCACTTTGTGTTGTTCTATCACATAAAATTCCAATAAAATACATTAATGTTTTTGGTTGCAACATCACAAAATTTGAAACATTTCAAGGGGTATGAATACTTTTTCAAGGCAGTGTAGATCAACCGGAATCGGTGATCGCATCTGGTCTTTGCAGTCATTCCTGCCCGCCATCAACTTTCTCCCTTTTTTTACCTCTCCCATTTCTCTTTCTCTCTGCTACTCCTTTACTTCGCCACCTCCTCTTCCTCCCCCCAAACAAAACTCCCAAAAATATATTAACGTGGTAGTGAACACATACACACACACACATTGGACATTTGTACCTACGGGTAAGCTTATAATAAAGTTTACCTGTAGTTATAAGGAATATCTCTTAGGCCGGGTACACACGAACAAACATGTACGGTGAAAGCGGTCCGTCGGACCGTTTTCACCGTACATGCCTGCCAGAGGGCTTCTGTACGATGGTTGTACACACCATCGTACAGAAGTCCGCGCGTAAACAATCGCGGGGCGTGTCCGCGTTGTCGCCGCGACGATGACGCGGCGATGACGCGGAGACGTGGGCGGGCCTGCCATTTAAAGGCTTCCACGCATGCGTCGAAGTCATTCGACGCATGCGAGGGACGGCGGGCGCTTGGACATGTACGGTAGGTCTGTACTGACGACCGTACATGTCCGAGCGGGCAGGATTCCAGCGGACGGTTTTAAAACACGTCCAGGAATATTTGTCTGCTGGGAAAAGGCCCGGCGGGCAAATGTTTGCGGACCAGTTTCAGCATACATGTTTGGTCGTGTGTACGGGGCCTAAAGCGTGCACCGTTTAGGAGATATTCAATATCTCTGCAGCTGGTGACGTCACCGGCACATGCACTCTGAAGGGATGGTATACTCGTGCTGTCCCTTCAGAGCTCTGTGCCCTGACTGTGACTGTGCATGTGCGTGTGCATGTGCATGCTGCACAGTTATTCAAAAGCCAGAGCCCAAAAACCCAGAAGGAAGACGGGTGAAGATGGAAGCCCTGTCAGTGTTGACAGTGCACGACTGGAGGGCTTTGTTTTTAGGTAAGTCTTTCTTAATGTGCTAGTATGTGATACATACTAGCACATTATGACATTTTCTTGCAGACAGAAGAATTTTTTTATTTTTGGTCAAACTTTACTAATGTTTTAAGGCAGCCCTCAAAATTTCCACTCGCCTACTAGCATTTGGCGAGTGGATTAAAGCTGGGGGCGAGTGATGACAGGGCTGCATGACCAATCTTCCTCCAATCTGTGCCTACACTTAGAGTCCAGATGAGATTGGCGGGCGAAGAGGAAAGGTGCATGCTCGGGAAAAGTAGTTGTTGAGCCGTGCACAGGCAGAGTAGTACACAGGTGCTCTCCTTACAATTCTCATTAAGCCATGGGACCTAACAGTATGACCTCTCTGAGCCTGCCCCCCCCCCCCCCCCCGACCAATGTAGCTGGAGAGCAGAACGTAATGAGTGAGGTGGAGGATTGCAAAAATTACCACTCCGGTGCAGTGCTCACTGAAAGTTGCCCTGACATGAGAGCGGCAGCCTTCTAGTTTGTGCAGTTTTCTTCTCCTTCTGCTCTATGTAAGTGTCCAACAGTTTAGCCTGAGCACTGTGAACAGACTGGTCTCAATGTGTGCTGTGCGCTGTCAGTGTGCGCTGTGCTATGGTGTCAATGGCTGTGCAGTTGTGTGGATGTCAGCGCTGGATTGTACTCCCTCCCCCCCGCTGTGCTGCAGCTCCTCTCCTCTCTGCTAGCATGAATAAAAGGGGGAAGTGGGGACATGTAAGCGTGGAGCAGCACACACAGGCTCCTGATGATGAGATGAATGGGAGAGAGAGAGAGGATGGATGGATGGGAGTTGCAGAGGAGACAGCAAGAGAATTGGGAAGAGACCCAGTTCTAGTGCCCTGTCCCTCTGGTCTGCCCCCAGTGCCCTGTCCCTCTGGTCTGCCCCCAGTGCCCTGTCCCATTTTGTTAAAGTTGTTGTTGGTAATATTTAATTTTGTAACTTGATTCTGCATAAAACATTGTCATTCCATGAGATAATCTACGAGGGCGTGTTTACTGGTGCAATTAGGCGCAGGGCAGTGTATGAATTAGGTGGGGCAACTGGTGGCGAGTAACTCTTGAGGCCTGGCTAGTGGCTCAGGACTTGAAATTTTGAGCCCTGTTTTAAGGTGTCTTGAGGCTTTTTTTAACCATTTCAGCCCTGGAAGGATTTGCCCCCTTAATGACCAGGCCATTTTTTTGCGATACGGCACTGCATCATTTTAACTGACAATTGCGCGGCGCTGTACCCAAATGAACTTTGCATCCTTTTTTCCCATAAATAGAGCTTTCTTTTGGTAGTATTTGATCACCTCTGCGGTTTTTATTTGTTGCACTATAAACAAACAAAGAGTTACCATTTCGAAAAAAAAAAAAATATTTTTTGCTATAATACATATCCAAAAAATATATTAAAAAAAACAAATGTATTCATCAGTTTAGGCCAATATATATTCTCCTACATATTTTTGGTAAAAAAAAAAAATCACAATAGGCATATATGGATTGGTTTGTGCAATAGTTATCGCATCTACAAACTATGGGATAGATTTAGGGACTTGTATTGGTTTTTATTGTTTTTACTAGTAATTAGCGATGATCTGCAATTTTAAGCAGGACTGTGACATTGCGGCGGACAAATTTGACCCTAAATGACCCTTTTTGGGGACCAGTGACATTATTACATTGATCAGTTCTATAAAAATGCACTGAACACAAACTATGGGATAGATTTAGGGACTTTTATTGTTTTGTATTGTTTTTACTAGTAATTAGCGATGATCTGCAATTTTTAGCAGGACTGTGACATTGCGGCGGCCAAATTTGACCCTAAATGACACTTTTTGGGGACCAGTGACATTATTACATTGATCAGTTCTATAAAAATGCACTGAACAATGTAAAAATGGCAATGAAAATAATTCATGGACAGCCGCACACCAAAATAAACCTAAAAAGGTAGTCTTTATTGGTGTAAAAAGGATAAAAAGCACTACAGAGCACAGCACAGCAAGCAGTGGGGTAAAAAATCTGATGCTTTTCGCACAAACAATCAGTGCTTAGTCATGTAAAAATGACACTGGCAGAGAATAAGTTAATACTTGGGGGCGATCAAGGGGTTAAGTGTGTTCCTTCAGCGTGCTCTAACTGAAAGGGGGATGGGCTACCAGGGACATGACAGAGATCACTGGTAAAAGTAGATCTCTTACATGTCCCCTGTCACAATTGGGAATCACCTTGTTTACAAAGGCAGTTCCCTGTTCTGCCTCTGTAATAGGCGATCGTAGGTCGCCAGCGAACATCGAGTCCTCCCAACCTGCGGGCACGCTCCTGTAACTGCGCCTGCGCAAGCCATTGTACACACATAGGTGGGTGCGGCATTGGTCTGGATCCTAACATTATGGGGCAGATCTTGACATTATTGTTCTGATCCCTGCAGAGCCTGGACCAGCTCTGAGATGTCATTCAACAGCACACTTTAACAGAAATAACCAAGTTCCTGTTACCCACATGAGAAGTATGCCCGAAAGAGATTTGGCCTATTTATCCTTTAATAGATAAAGTGCAACAATGTCCATTTGAATACCTGATACAATGTGCAAAGAATTAAATAAAACATTTTTTTTTATAGGGAAATTTGGAGTTATCACCACAACAGGAATAGAAGAGAAATAATCCAATACGAACACTTCTGTCAATGATAATGGTCCAAGAGGAGATGTCCCTTATTTAAGGGAAATTTCCTTATATTTTCTGTTACGCTATGGGACACAGATGGCAAATAAACTGATAGAGGTTTTAACCATTCTATGCTTTTTTTTTTTTGTTGCCTTTTTATACTATATAAAAAATTGGCTATACATACCCTTTTATTCTTGCATAGAGTATATCTTTTTGTGGCACTTATTATGCACCTTTAGTAGGCTCCTGTCCTCTGCATGTCAGTATGCATATAATTTCAAAGATTTTGCATCAAATACAGTTTATGAAGTTTATAGAAAAATAAAAAGATAATAAAAAGACTTGGACAGGAGACAAATCTTACACGTTTTTATGCCTCGGGTAGGATGGTCCTGCTTCACTTAATGTTATTTTTTAACATTCTTCTTCTCTGTATATCCGAAGAAAATGTCAATGCTGGTGTTATACAAACATATAACTTTTACAGAAGATACTTGTATCCTAACATACCAAGGAGACTTGCAATGTCACATTTGTGAAAGAAACAATACATTGGAAGTAATGATATATATATATATATATATATATATATATATATATATTTGTTGGGATATCATTTATCAGAATTTCTAATGGTAATATCAACCCTCACATAGTCAAAATAAAATCATATTGTTTACCTTTTTTAACCTCTTAGCACAGAGTAATAAAATATGTGGCCTCTCAGCGGGTGAGTCTTGAAGCCGAGAGGCCTCATATTTGCATACCAAAATGTCAACAAACACGTGCCCTGCACGCTCCCACCACAGAGTCTTGCAATCAGGTGTTTTCCAATCATGTGACCGATGTGACGGTGGTCACGTGATCATAAACCCCATCCTCCCAGCATCAGAAACCCCTTAAAGGGCCAGGAGGAGCAAGTGTTAAGGGGTTAATAAGAACATTTAAAAAGGATAAGGCTGATTAGGGTTCCTTTTAATTTCGGGAAACACTAAAATGCCTAAATATAGAAGATTCAGCTCTGAAAAGTTAGAGCCCTACATCTGAATTGCTCAATGCATTGATTTTTGCATAGAAGGTGTGATAAAAGACATGTGGTATGCATAATTATACACATATGATTACAACTGGTAACAGGGAAAAAACCCTGGGAACCAATCACCCCGTCCCTGAGATCCCTGCATTGGCTGCCCATAAAGGACCGAGTCACTTTCAAGGCCTTATGCCTAATGCACAAATATGTACACGGAAGAGCGCCGTTATATTTAAGTGAGAAAATAAAACAACAAAACCCAAATCGAGTTCTTAGATCAACTAACAAAAAATTACTACAAATTCCCAAAGCCCGATATAAGACCAAAGGAGAACGTCGTTTTTCAGTTAAAGGACCTCGACTATGGAACGCTTTACCAACTAATATCCGAATGGAAATTGATCACCTGGCCTTCAGAAAAAAACTAAAGACCCATCTATTCTGAGGGTCAAACTGAAGGAAAATGGATGCCAAGCGCCTTGAGGCGATTCAGTTCGCATTTGTAGCGCTATATAAGTAATTCACTCACTCACTCAACTGCAGCTTTCTAAAATCAGTGGGGGTCTATTTACATTGTTAAATGTTAACCATTTGCCCGAAACGTCAGATCGAGAGCAATAATTCTAGCACCAGACCTCATGTTTAAATATAAAGTGGTAGCCTGTAAAGTCTTTTAAAGTATTGCCTATGGATAATATAATGTACAGTACATAGTTTGTTGCCATTTCACAGGCGTGTGCTATTTTGAAGTGTGTCGCGTTTGGTAACTATTTATTCAATGTAACATCATTTTTTATATTTTACCAAACAACTGGGAACTAGATTGTGCATTTGTTTTTTCAAAACAATTGTGTTTAAAAAAAAATGGCCTCTGCTTAAAAAATATATAATATTTGGGGGTTTTAAGTAATGTTTACTCATGTAGTGACCGCATGCAAGTCAGGATTAGCTGAGGGAACCAGCAACCTCCTATTGCTTTCAATTGGGCTGCCTTTTGCAGAGGTTCTCATGTGTAATCGGACTGTGGGTGCGTTTGCAAGTGTGAATACACCCCTACATACTCCAACCAGGAAAGGGAGGGTAATGATACCATAACAGATCATATGCCTTTTAACATTGGGGCTGGGGATGGGGGTTACCTTGTAATGGGAGCGGCAAAGCCTTTCCCCTTGTAAAATATCTTGTCCCAATGTGGGAAGACAAGGACCTCTTGTTCATTTCCATTTGCCACTAGAAAGAGAAGGGGATAACAGTAAAATGTGGGATCGTATGATGTCCTGGTCTTCATCATAGTGTGACAACTCTCTAGTGTCTGTTTCCCTCTACTGCTAGGGATGGGCCAAACACCCTCACGTTCAGTTCGCAACAGAACATGCAAAAAATTTGTGCGAACATGCAAACACTGTTAAAGTCTATGGGACACGAACCTGAAAAATCAAAAGTCCTTATTTTAAAGGCTTATATGCAAGTTATTGCCATAAAAAGTTTATAGGGACCTGGGTAATGCCCCAGGGAACATGTTTTAATGCAAAAAAAGTTTTAAAATAACCGTTTTTTCAGGAGCAGTGATTTTAATAAGGTTTAACCACTTAAGGACCGAGCCTCTTTCTGAGATTTGGTATTTACAAGTTAAAAAAAAAAAATTGCTCGAATTTTGCTTTACTTAGAACCCCCAAAAATTATATATTTTTTTTCTAACATCCTAGAAAATAAAATGGTCATTGTTGCAATACTTTTTGTCGCACCGTATTTGCGCAGCTGTCTTACAAATGCACTTTAAAAAAAAAAAACTTTTTGGAATTAAAAAAGAAGACAACAGTAAAGTTAGCCCAATTCCGTATCCTGTCGCCGATAAAAGTAATCTCGCTGTGAATCTGCTGCAGAGACCACTTTTATCTGAAAGTGGACCACCCGCTCTTGAAGAGGATACTGGGGTTATGGTAGCTAGCTGCTACCATAACAACGATACTCCTCTTCAAAGTAGTGACGTATTCCTGCGGCGGGCGGTCCATAAGTGGTTAAAGTGAAACAATAAAAAATATCCCTTTATTTTTATGCTCAGGGTCCCTTTAGTCTGCCTGTAAAGTAGCACACCTTTCTGATGTGTTTTATAGTCCCGCAGCAAAATTACATTTCTAAAGGAAAACATTTTATTCAAAATTGTTTGCGGCTGTAATGTATTGTCGGCTCTCTGTAATTTAGATAAAAAAAACATTTAAAAAAATGGCGTGCGGCCCCCTCCCCTAGTCTCGATATATTAAAGGTAACTCCACGCCCAAATAAAAAAAAATGGTGTGGTGTTCCCCCTTAAAATCCATCCCAGGCTCTTCATGTCTGGTGTGGATTTTATGGGGAACCCTGCACCAATATAGAAAAAAAATGGCGTGGGGTCCCCCCCAAAATCCATACCAGACCCTTGTCGGAGCATGCAACCTGGTAGGCCAGGATGGGGGGATGAGCGTGAACCCCCCTGAACCATACCAGGCCACATGCCCTCAACATGGGGAGGGTGCTTTGGGGTCCCCCACAGTGTACCCCTACCCATCCACCAAATAACGTGTCAAAAAAAGTAAAAACAACAGGAGACTGCAGACCCCCACAACCACTGGGCAAGGGTTGTGGTGATGATGCCCTTGTCCCCATCAACATGGGGACAAGGTGCTTTGGGGGGAACCTAAATCCCCTTCCCTATGTTGAGGGTAAGTGGCCCGGTATGGTTCATAAGGGGGGTGCTCACTCGCCCCCCCCCCATCTTGGCCTGCTAGGTTGCATGCTCGGATAAGGGTCTAGTACAGATTTTGGGGGGGACCATGCCATTTTTTTTTTACATTTTGGAACAGGCTCCCCTTGAAATCCATACCAGACCTGAAGGGCCTGGTATGGATATTGAGGGGGATCCCCATGCCATTTCTTTTTAAAATTCTGGTGCTGGGTTCCCATTAACCACTTCAATACACTATGTTATATATACTACACTGCCTGCACTGACTGAATATAGAGTCTACACTGAATATCTAATCTACACTAAATTCAGAGTATATATATATATATATATATATATATATATATATATATATATATATACACACTAGACTGTACAGTGGAACCTTGGTTTACGAGTAACGCGCAACTTAAAAAAAATCCTGACTCGGTTTGCGAGTGTTGTCTCGCAAAACAAGCAGAATTCAAGCCAATGGGGTGTGCAGTACAGCATTTGGCCAGAGGTGCATGGGCGCCGGTGACACTCAGAATGATTCGGAGTGGTATGGAAATACTGATAATCACTCAGAAACACTCGGCAATACTCCATTCCCAAGATCAGCCGAACTGACCCCGAGTATTTCCGAGGCTCTCTGGCACCCCCCACCTGTGGCCACATGCAGTATTGCATGCCATAGAAGTCAATGCGGAAAAAATTATCTTTGTTTCCATTGACTTCTATGGGGAAACTCGCTTTGATATGCGAGTGCTTTGGATTACAAGCATTCACCTGGAACGGATTATGCCCGTAATCCAAAGTTTCACTGTATTTCTTATGGGGAAATTTGCTTTGATATACAAGTGCTTTGGATTACAAGCATGTTTTTGGAACAAATTATGCTTGCAATCCAAGGTTTTGCTATAAAAAGGTTTTTATCCTCAATTTTGTAATGACTTTCATTCTTATGCCCCGTACACACGATTGGAATTTCCGATGGAGAAAGTCTGATAGCATAAGAGGGGGTCCTTCAGCACCTTTAGAGTCCTATCCTGTATGATGTTTTGTTTAGACTCATAGTGAAATCTGGACACCACTATTACTCAGGGTGACCAGATATCCTCCCACCCCAGGGGGATATGTACAGTGGTACAGTAATATCTCTTTCCTATTCCCACAAATAGTTAAGTGTGAAAAAATACACTAAAAAATCAATGAATAAATAAACACAAATACATATTTACCTGTTTTTAAAATAAATTCTTTTAACGTCCCCAAAAGTAAATCCAGCATCATTCACAGTGCCCAGTGATGTATCTGTCAATCAAATCATCCAGCAATGTCAATCTAGAATCAATCACAATGACTCCTTGCCCGCTAATGTGTACTCAATGATGCTAAATGGCAGATTGCACTGTAGATAACTGATATGGCAGTGCTTGCCACCATATTGGTTTTCTAACCTTAACCATGGCAACTAAATTTCAATCATGGGCTAAACCGCCAGGATTAGCTTTTAGATAACAACTATGGTGATAGTCAGACATGTGAAATATTTTGGGACAGCATCTATCTGGCTGCATCCCAAGTTTTAATAAACTCATAGAGAATAGGCTGAAGGTATTTTCAGGGGTGGACTGACAACTCATAGGGCCCCTGGGCAATAGGAGATAATGGGGCCCCCAGGCAATAGATTATGGGGCCACACAGTATACACACACACACACATACAGTATGCATACACAGTATACACACACAGTATACATACACACAGAATACACATACACACAGAAAGGGTACTGGAGAGGCGGGGCAGCTATAATCTTGGGATTTTTAGACCAAAGGGATGTCGGTAAGGGACATTTCAGGGACAGATTTTTACATACTGTCCCTGGTTTTACTGAGGCTGGCAACCATGATGGGGCCCCCTAGTGGCATGGGGCCCTTGGGCAGTGCCTGAGTAACCGAATGGTCAGTCCACCCCTGTTTATATTGGTAATTTTTTGGTGAGGAGGAGGAAGCAAGATTTATGAGGAGGCACTGTTGCTTGCTGTAGGTTATTGTTAGGCCTGATACTTACTGAGGGTTATTGTTGGCCCAGACACTTGCTGGGGGTTATTACTGGTCCTGACAAATACTAAAAGTTGTCATTGTTGGAACTGACACCAATGCTGGGGGTTATTTTTGCTGCCACTGACACCGACAATGGGGTTTATTTTAGTACTAAAATATCTTCAGGTTACCTCTGAACCCTATTTTGTCTAAACCATACCAAAGCAAAAGGGGGTGAGGTGGCACTCTACAAGCCCTACACTGTTAAGCAAAGCCCAGTTTGGATTTTGAAGATTTTTTTTTTGTCTGTTCAGCTAAACTGCCATTAAACTGAACACAGATGTATTAGAGCAACACTAGTTAAGATTTTGACACTGAATTTTAAACAACAGCTCTGAATGTGTGTAAAGTTTTAAAAATTAAAATATTACACACAGCTGAAACTAAAAGTACACACTTGTCACCGAGGACTCGGATATTTGCCAGACAGAATATTGCTTGGTGATGACAGAAGGTGGCAATATGCAGGGAAACTCATAAAAATTTTACAACTCTATCAAAAGCTTTGATATAATTGCAGTCTTCATTGTATTAAACATGTCTGAGGCCACGTCTGCTGTTGCAGAATGATATCATGACAGGTATTTTTTACCATTTAAGCATTAAATGTAAAATTTTAGATCAACTACATTTTATTGGGCAATAAAAAAACATTAATTCTCTGCAAAAATAAAAATTTTAAGCATCTGCAGTACCATCAAACTAATTAAATTATGGGCTATTATGTTACATAACCTGCCATTTGTCTAGAGACCAACTATTTACCATTTTTACCTTTTTCCAGGAGGAGAAGTGTACCATAGTTCTGAAAAATAAATATGTTTGCTTAGAATATTTTTAACTCCCTCTACTACTGTATAGTAAATACAGCGGTTAACATACATATTGAATACGTCATCAAATATTCTAAAGGTACTATTGACAGGAAATTTTCACCACATATCAGTAAAAACCCATGCAATCCATACATACAAAGAAACCAGAACAAATAAGTTCAGAAATTAAGTTATGTGTGATAAAATGGAATGACACAGGGAAAAGTTATTGAACACGCTAACTGAAATGTATTTAATTCTTCGTACAACATCCTTTGTTGGTAATGACAGCTTCAAGATGCCTCCTGTATGGAGAAACTAGTCGCATACTTTGCAAATCTTGAGGGTTCCATGGATGTCTTCTATGAACTCTGATGTGTAGTTCTTTCCATAGATTTTCTACACTGTATTGGATTCAAGTCAGATGATTGGCTGGGCCATTCTATCAGCTTTATTTTCTTTCTTTGAAACCAATTGAGAGTTTCCTTGGCTTTGTGTTTGGGATCATTGTCTTGCTGAAATGTCCATCCCCGTTTCATCTTCATTATTATGGCAGCAGTTTTTTATCAAGAGTGTCTTGATACATTTTTCCATTCATCCTTTACTCAATGAAATGAAGTTTGCTTGTACCGTATGCTGAAAAAATCCCCCAACAACATGATTTTCCCACCTCCAAACTTCACTGTTAGTATGGTGTTTTTGGGGTGATGTGCAGAGTCATTCGACCTCCAAACATGGTGTGTATTAGGGCATCCAAAAAGTTACATTTTGGTTTCATCTGACTAGACTATTAGGTGGATTCAGAAAGCCCGCCCTAACTTTGCGGCGGCGTAGTGTATCATGTTTACACTATGCCTCCGTAAGTTAGCGAGGCAAGTACATGATTCACAAAGTACTTGCCTGCTAAGTTACGGTGGCATAGCGTAAACGCAAGTGCGCCTAATTCAAAATAGGCTGAGGGGGCGTGTTTTATGTTAATTTGGGTTGACCTGACGTGATTGACGTTTTTTTGGAAAGGCGCATGCGCCGTCCGCCTACATATCCCAGTGTGCATTGCGGGAAAGTACGCCGCACGGTCCTATTGGTTTCGCCGTTGACGTAAATGACGTAAATCCCTATTCACGGACGACTTACGCAAACAACGTAAAATTTTCGAATTTCGACGCGGGAACGATGGCCATACTTAACATTAATATTCCAGCTACTTGATGGAATAACTTTAGGCCTGATAATGCGTTACGTAAACGGCGTATCTGTACTGCGTCGGCCGGGCGTACGTTCGTGAATAGGCGTATCTAGTGATTTACATATTCTACGCCGACCGCAATGGAAGCGCCACCTAGCGGTCAGCCTAAAAATTACACTTTAGGATACGACGGTGTAAGACACTTACGCTCGTATCTGAGCCTAATTTAAGCATATCTGGTTACCAGAATACACTTAAATTAGCGTCGGCGCAGATTCAGACTTAGGCTGGCGTATCTACTGATAAGCCAGCCTAAGTCTTTCTGAATCTAGCTATATATTCCTTCCAGTATTTCACAGGCATGTCTAAATGTTGTGCAGCAAACTTTAAATGTGCTTCAATGGAGTCTTGTGTGTTGAGCGTGCATACAGGCCATGGCAGGTGAGTGTATTACTCACAATTGTACCTGCTAATTCCACGTCTCTCTGAAGCTCTCCACTAGTGGTCATTGGTTCTTGGACAACTTTTCTGATAGTTCTTTTCACTCCTCTGTCAGAAATCTTGCAGGGAGCACCTGGTTAATGGTGACATTATGTTCTTTCCACTTTCGGATTATGGCCCTAACAGTGCTCATTGGAACATTCAGAAGTTTAGAAATCCTTCTGTAACCAATGCTATCATATGTTTGCAACAATGAGAATACAAAGGTCTTGGGGGGATCTTTGCTTTAACCCATCATGAGATGTTTCTTGTTTCTTGTGTGACACCTTGGTAATGAGACACCTTTTAATAGGCCATCAGTTGAGACTGAACCAGATGATAATAATTTTCACTGACAAGTAGCAGGATTGCTTTTTAATTACTGATAGATTTCAGCGGGTGTCTTGGCTTTCCATTACTTTTTGCACCTCCCTTTCTTCATGTGTTTAATACTTTTTCCCTGTGTCATTCCATTGTATTATACACAATGTTTTGGTTTCTTTGTATATATGGATTGCATGGGTTACCGACATGTGGTGAAAATTGCACGTCAATAGCACCTTTAGAAATAAATTGGTGATGTGTTCAATACTTATTTTACCCTCTGTATATACTGTATATACTGTGTATACAGAGCAATCTGTCAAGAAAAAAAACAGTAAGGCCTCTTACACACGACCGGAATTTCTATGTATGCCCCATCGGAGAAATTCCATTGGAAATTCCGATGAATTCCATCGGAGATTACATAGAAAACATGTTCTATTTTCCCCTAATGGAATTCCGCCGGAATTCCGATGTGAATTTGGTCAGACAAAGGTCCGATCGTATGTACAGGCCATTAGAGGGTTGAGACAAACCATTTACCACTGTCAGGGGCATTACCATGATTAGCTTTTATACATTTATGTAAAGCCTTTATCCCAAAAGGAAAAAAAACTGTTGTTGTAGCAGTTTACAATGTGTTATCTGGAGTTCAGCTTTAATTTGTTAGTCAAGTCCATCTAAACCTGCTAGTCTGACACTACTTTTTCCTCAAATTGACAATGCTGCTGTCCAAAGGTGTCTCCATTGCTTCTCCAGTGGAGTGGAGACACCCTAAGACAGGAAGTGTGTTGCTGGTGGGATGCATGTTTTCCGGGTCCTGTATGCTGGGATGAATATACTCCAACACATGCACAGAATTGATGTCATCCTGCATCGCCCAATGAAGATGGCTGCAACCTGGCTTCTGAAAGCAAGGTAGAAGATGTCAGTACCGACGAGGAACCTCTGACTGTTGAAGAAAAGTTTATTGTGGGGGGTTGCTCTTACTCATCCCCCCTTACTTGGCCTGCCCGGTTGCATGCTCAGATAGGGGTCTTGTATGGATTTGGGACACAAAAAACAAAAACATACTTGGGAGGCACACCCTAAAAATGCTTTACATCTAAGATGGTGCTGCTATAAGACCAAACACAGTACAAAACAGATTATAGCGCACAAATGCAAAAATGACATTTATCCTGCAAGGCTAGTTAAAAACACCTGAACATATTCAAAAATACGAGGGTTTGGTCACACTATATGGTCATATAGTGCTAAGCCCACTTACTGCGGCAAAGTACCCCAAATTAGTGGGTCCTAACCTGTTAATAGAATGAAAGAACCTGGGTCTCAACCTTGGGAGATAAACTCCTCAATATGGGAGAACTGAAGGGATTATTCCTATACACTGGTGGCCACTAATGTGAGGTGAAGAAGAGGGGGAGGGGTGCTCCAGCCCAAGAGACCTGGTCAGAGTATATACAAAATACAAAAAGATACTTGGGGGGCACACCCTAAAAATGCTATACATCTAAGATGGTGCTGCTATAAGACCAAACACAGTACAAAACAGATTATAACTTTATCCTGCAAGGCTAGTTAAAAACACCTGAATATATTCAAAATTACGGGGGTTTGGTCACACTATATGGTCATATAGTGCTAAGCCCACTTACTGCGACAAAGTATCCTGCAGTAAGTGACCCCACGTAATTTTTTTAAAATGAAGAAAAAAGGTTATTATCCAAGATTTTACAATACATGGCCCCATCCATTGGCCTCTCAATGCGTTAAAGTCGGCCTGTTTTGGCCTGTTTCCACCTCTGTGCTTCACTGTAGGGATGGTGTTCTTAGGGTCGAGTTAATGCCAAAGAGCTCAATTTTGGTCTCATCTGACCACAGTACTTTTTCCCAACCCTTCTCTGAATCATTTAGATGTTTGTGGGCATTACTGTATTTGTGACTTCTTGAGGAGGGGGACTCGCTGTGTTCGGAGGAAGAAAAATGCTGACTATGACCCTACATCCCTACAGTCAAGCATGGAGTTGGAAACATTATGCTTTGGAACTGTTTCTCTGCCAAAGGTACAAACCGACTTTGCTGCATTGAGGGGCCAATTGATGGGGCCATGTATTGTAAAATCTTGGATGAGAATATTCTTCCCTCAGCCAGAACACAGAGGATTGGTCATAGATGTGTCTTTTAGCATGATAATGACCCAAAATATATTGCCAAAGCAACAAAGGAGTGGCTCAAGAAGAAGCACATTAAGGTCATGGAGTGGCTTAACCAGTCTCCAGACCTTAATCCTCTAGAGTTTCCAAGTAACAGCCAAGAAACCTTAAATGGTAACTCCACGTTCGTGGGGGGGGGGATAGCAAATAAAGAAAAAATAATATAGCACATCTAATTGCATCATTTTGTAATGGAATGTTATTTCTTTACAATCTGCAGCCACTGTAATTTTCTGAGAATGCATTGCAATATTGCTACCTGGAGTTGTTCTGTACACAAAGGGCCAGATTCTCAAAAGAGTTACGACGGTGTATCTCAGGAAACACCGTCGTATCTCTGTTTTTGGCCCCGGGTATCTATGCGAGTGATTCCTAGAATCATTTTCGCATAGATACGGCCGAGATCCGACAGGTGTAAGTCACTTACACCAGCGGATCTTAGATGTAATTTGACGCTGGCCGCTAGGTGGCGTTTACGTTCAGTTCTCATTTGACTATGCAAATGAGCCTGATACGCTGATTCCCGAACAAATTTGCGTCGCGTAGTCGTCGTTTACGTAGTTTCCGTAAGTGTAAGGTTACCCCTGCTATATGAGGGGTAACCTTACGCCAGTCCGCCGTATGCCATGTTAAGTATGGCGTCGGGTCAGCGTCGTCTTTTTCCGTCGGTTACGTCGTTTTACTAAGTCGTCCGCGAATACGACTTTACGTCAATGACGCTCACGTCGGCGTCATTGACGTTTTCCGTCGTGAGCTGGAGCATGCGCACTGGGCTCTTTTTCCGCCCGGCGCATTCGCAGTTTGATCGGCACGGGGGCGCGCTTAATTTGAATACAAGCCGCCCCCTTTGAATTACGCGGCCATACGCCGGGCCATTTACACTACGCCGCCGCAAATTATGGAGCAAGTGCTTGGAGAATACGGCACTTGCTCCTGTAAGTTGCGGTGGCGTGGTGTAAATGGCTTACACTACGCCAACACAGAATCTTAGAGAATCTGGCCCAGAGTGTGTACTGACCACTCCCCAGAAACATAATTTCCTGCTTGTGTGATTGGCTCACCAATTTCCCCAGAAGTCTGCCTAAGATACAAGTCAGATTTCAGGCATCCCCTGCAACAAAAATTTTTTTTTGGAGAGATTCTTTCAATAGGATTACGTCTAAAGGGATGCAAGTCCAGAAGATTTCCTCCTTAGTGCCCTGCACCTGACAGTTAATTATGACCACTCCCATTAGATCCATTCGGAACAGAAGCACAGACAAACACACATGGATTTCTTCAGAATAACAAAAGGTAGGAATCTGCAACAAATTGTTGTTATAATTCTTGCAATGTACATCAATCACCCAGAGGGGAACGTTTTTTATCAACAAAAGTGGAGTTTTTTTTAGAGAAAAGTGGACCAAAATCCCTCCTGAGATTTGTGCAAACCTGGTCACTAACTACAAGAAACATCTTACCTTTGTGCTTGCCAACAAGGGTTTCTCCACCAAGTACTAAGTCATATTTTGCTTGGGGATCAAATACTTATTTTACCCACTGAACTGCAGCTCAATTTGTAACATTTGTATCTTGTGTGTTTTCCAGATTTTTGGTTGATATTATGTCTCTATTATTTAACCACTTCCCGCCCGGTCAATAACAGATTGACGTCCGGGAAGTGGTTCTGAAATCCTGACTGGACGGCTATTGACGTCCTGCAGGATTTCATGCCGCGCGCGGCGATCGGTGATGCGGGGTGTCAGTCTGACACCCTGCATCTCCGATCTCCGGCGGAGGCTCTTTACCACGTGATGAGCCGTGTCCAATCACAGCTGATCACGATGTAAACAGGAAGAGCCGTTGATAGCTCTTCCTCACTTGCGTCTGACAAACGCGAGTAGAGGAGAGCCGATCAGGCACTGACTGGCAACATGGATACATCAGTGCCACCCCACAGTGTCCATCAGTGCCACCCCACAGTGCCCATCCACGCCCAGTGCCCACCTATCAGTGCCCATCTGTGCCACCCATAAGTACCCATCAGTGCCACCCATAAGTGCTGCCCATGATTGCTCATCTGTGCCGCCCATGAGTGCCCATCTGTGCCACCTATGAGTGCCCATCAGTGCCGCCCATGAGTGCCCATCAGTGCTGCCTATGAGTGCCCATCAGTGCTGCCTATGAGTGCCCATCAGTGCCGCCCTATGAGTGCCCATCAGTGCCACATACCAGCGCCGCCAATCGGTGCCCATCAGTACTACCTCATCAATGTCCATCAGTGCCATCTCATTGGTGCCCATCAGTGCCGCCATATCAGTTCCCGTAATTGAAAGAGAAAACGTACTTATTTACAAAAAAATTTACAGAAAAAAATAAAAACGTAATTTTTTTCAAAATGTTCAGTCTTTTTTTAGTTGTTGCGCAAAAAATAATAATCGCAGAGGTGATCAAATACCACCAAAAGTAAGCTCTATTTGTGGGGAAAATAGAACGCCAATTTTGTTTGGGTACAGTGTAGCATGACTGCGCAATTGCCATTCAAAGTTCTACAGCGCTGAAAGCTTAAAATTGGCTTGGGCGGGAAGGTACGTAAGTGCCTGGTATGGAAGTGGTTAAAATACACCTATGATAAAAATTATAGACCCTTAATTTCTTTGTAATTGGGGTAAATTACAAAATCTGCAGGGGATAAAATAAGTGTTTTCCACACTGTATACAAAGCTTGATTGATAAGTAGTTTCAACTTTATTGCAACAGTACTGTATCAGCTATGTATGCTTGGACTTGGGGAAGGCCTTATGTGGTCCAGTGATGGCATCAGTGGGGGGGCTGCGCTGATAAACAATCAGCGCAGACCCCCCTGTCAGGAGAGCCATTGATCGGCTCTCCTCTACTTGTGTCTGTCAGACGGGAGTGAGGAAAAGCCGATAAACGTATTTTTCTGTTTACACTGTGATCAGCCGTGATTGGACATGGCTGATCACGTGGTAAAGAGCCTCCATCAGAGACACTTTAACGAGATCGGTGTAGTGGTGTGTCAGACTGACACACCGCACCACCGATCGCCACGCAGTCGGACGTCATATGATGCTCAGTCAGGATAACTGAACCACCGCCCCGGCTGTCATTTTGCTATAAGGGAAGTGGTAAAAGTGGATGCAAACCCTCACATAAACCCAGTGAAGAGAACAGCCTCAGATGATACACAGAGATTAAACAAATCTCCCTACATATGTTTTACATGTATATCTGCTGTCTTCAGCTTTATATACTGTTTAGAAAATTCAGCTCTGGTTAGAGAATTTCTTTTCCTGGTTAGCACTGCAGAGAAGCCTGGGCATACAGCCAAGACAGCTGATTGGAGGAAAGGTACTCACCCCCTCTCCTCATAGGTAGCGACTTTCAGCTCTAAACGTTGAATAATTCAGGGCTCTTAGGGCATCCTACCCAACACAAAACTCAGGCTGCTTTTATCATATGTGACAGAGAACTTGTCAGGAGTTATCAGGCTGATAACAGAAGAATGGAGCAGAAGACACCGACGGGACATAGTGCTTTGAAGAGAGATAACAAAACACTGCAGATAGACGTGCCCAGCTCAAATTTCATGAATCGGGTTTTCATCAACTTAATTGGACTGTGAAGATGCATAAAATAAATTGTGAGCACTTACCAAACTAGGCAAGTAATTTTTTTATGCACATCTTTATTTTGTATTTTTCAGAAGCCCGTGTTGCAGAACAACTTGTAATTTTCAGCTCTAAAAGGCTTTAACAAACATTGACCTGATCAGAATTAAATATGCTCTATTTTATTATTAAAGCACATTGTTAGCACTTAAATTTACTGAATGCTGATATACTGTAAATGCAGTGTAGAACCCTGTCACACATGTGCTGTCTTTTCAAAAATAATCACTTTGTTTTTCTGGGTATCTGTCACTATCCAATTTTATGTATCACTTGACAGTTTGTATGCAGTCAGTTTCTATAAAGGGCATTTGAGAACCTTTAATTTCTTCTGTGTCACACAAATTGTTCTAGCCTACAGCTCAAATGAAAGAAGCTCAACGTTCAAAACCATAACATAGAAAAAACACAAGAATAATTCATTGTTAAATACATTTAAAACTACAATATAAGCATTATTTTTACACAGTTTTTATCTCAGTAGAATTTTATCCTACAAATGTTAAATTCACAAACACATATTGTAATGGTGTGTAATTATTACTATTATATTGCCTTAAAAAAAAGTTCAATTTTCTGCTGTCTCAGCAGAAACCTATGAAAACTGACTGTTTATTGTCTGTCTAAAGTTAGACAGTAGCAATAACACATGTGGTAATTTTTGTGTTTTTTTATGTACAGTGCAGTGTTGCCAACCTACCAGATTGAAATTTACTGACACAACATCCAAAATTTACTGGCACAGCCAAATTTTTACTGGCATTTCAAAAAATTACAAAATTACAGTTTTAAGTGCAAATTGCAGTATTTAGGCTACAAACAAGTGCAATATGCAATTATCAATGTGATTAAGCTGGATATTAAGGGAAACAAATCTCATTTTATTTTCAATATAATAAGTAAGTAGCTCAAAGACAGGATTTAGGAGGGCAAGAAATTAGAATGGGCAGGCACACACATGAAACGGACTCTCAGAGTGACTCTGACAGCAGTGTGCAGCATCACAGATGATGATGACACCTCACCGACATGACACATCCCGTCATGAGTCACAGTGACAATCTCTCTCCATGCCAGGTGGTCCCTACAGTCCACTCCAGTCTAAAGAGCACTGACAGTGCTGCTCCCAGCGTGTTGGGAGCACCAAAGACCCACATACTAGGCTCTGGCCACTCTGCTTGGCTCCCTTGCACCATGACATCACACAACACGTTCAGGCACTGCCTCCGCCAGATCTAACCCCCGCCGCCGCATGAACACACTGTAGCAGGCACTCGGATGGTATTGGCCAGCTGCGGACCAGAACTGTGCATGTGTAGATCCAAGAAAAGCATCACAGCCATATTTTTTACTGGCAACCTTTTCCTGTCTCTGGCATTTACTGGCAGGAGAAATGTGCCTATTTTTTTACTGGCTGCCAGTAAAAATGCTGATGGTTGGCAACACTGGTACAAAGTACCTAAAAAAAAAAAAGAAAAGAAATGTGTTTGTGAATCTGTGGATGGCCAAAACATTAGCACTTCGGTCGACCTCTAATATTTTCCATTTTCAAATGAAACAGCTAATAATAGTAATACGCTTATAGAAATGTATGGAGACAGCAGTGGGAAGGCATGTGTTGACACATCAAGAATTGTTGAAGCTTGGCCTAACCCGAATAATCTGTTATTTGGGCATAGCTGATACACTGAAGGCACGATTCAGACCTTTCCATGCACATTAGCCATATTAACATTAACATTAACCAATACCATATTCAATTTGTCTACAACCTGTTTCCTGTAAAGATGTAATTTAGGCCAAGGCCATGGTAAATGAATTAAGTCCCCATGATCCCTTTTGCATCTATTACATTGAGACTCCGTGCTATACCCCTTATATGCGCCTTGAGGCAATTAAGTTCGCATTTGTTGCGCTATACAAGTTACTCACTCACTCACTCACTCACTCACAGAACCTCAGGGGAGTATAATGAGAGCGTAGGAGAATATAGAGTTGGGATAGTTTCTGAGCCACATTTAGGGAGCAGGTTACTACAGCCTGATACACCTCCTCCTATTGTTCAACATTGGTCCCAGGTCTCTCTCCCAAACTGAAGTCGCCTTTCTAGGGTGACCTTTATGGAATTTGAATATTTCCCTTTCCATCACGCTGTAACAGACAGAAAAGCCCAAATCGTCTTTTACTAACACGAAATCAGCAAAAGCAGCCCCAAGGGTGGCGTCATCCGCATGGAACTTCCCCTTTATAGTGCAGTTGTAAGTGTTGTACGTCACCGCGCTTTACTAGAGCATTTTTTTCCACTATTGTGTATAGGCAACGTCGTTTTAATGATGAAGTTGAAAAAAACTTTTCTAAAAAACGTTTTTTCTAGACGCTGGAAAAACGACATTTTTTACAACCCGAAAAATGATCGTGTGTATGCGGCATAATGCAAAATTTAAAACAGGAACATCCAGGGAGGCACCAACTAAGCCATCTTCTAAAATGGTTACCTCACAGCTGAACACAGAGCGCTCCCTGAAAACCCTGTCACACAGCTCAAAGCTGGAGGAATACTCTGGTGAGTCTGACTCAGAAATTGAGGATTCACAAACTGTAATTCATTCTCAGATGTTTAAACAATTTGAACGTATGCTAAATTAGGCATTGAAACAAACTTCTGACCACATTACTAACCAGTTAACAAGAGAAATTAGGGAATTGGGACAGAGAACAGCTGACCTGGAAAGGAGAGTGGATAGCATAGAGAACCATTCACAACATTATGTCTCTGTAATTGAGCATCTTAAGGAGGAGAATTTTCCCACATTGAGGACCAAGAAAATAGGGACAGGAGGTCTAATTTGAGAATTAGAGGAATCCCTGAGACTGTTGAGGATGTCAAGGGCACCGTATATGCCATTTTTCAGGAAATGCTGCCTGGCGTACCTGTTGAAAGGTTAGAATTTGATAGAGCCCACAGAGCCTTAGCTCCACGGAAGCCTAACCGTCCCCCTAGGGACATAATTGTCAAACTACACTATTATCGTAGTAAGGAGCAATTATTGGCTGCAGCAAGGGAGAAGGATTCGCTTATTTTTCAGGGCCACACTTTTCAACTTTTCTCAGACCTGTCCCCTCTCACAATTGCCAAGAGATGTGCTCTCAAACCCCAGCTGCTCATACTTCAAAACAATCACATTGTTTACCACTGGGGTTTTCCATTTTCTCTTCATTTCATCCACCTTGAGACCAAATATGTCTGCCGAACCCCTGATGATTTACAGTCAGCGTTGATTGAAATGGGCCTTGCAGATCGAGTTTCAACCAAAATCAAGCCCTCACACGTTCTTCCTCACAGCACAAGATAACCGGTTCAGATTTTTCCTCCACTAAAAGACAAAGTTAAGATAATTCACCCCCACCCAATGTGGATACAATGGATTGATCTCCCCTTGGCTGCTATCATTTTTTTTTTCTCATCTTTACCCTCCAGCAACTTGCTTCAAGTGACATATGCCATCATATATGATTTCTGGCGATGCCATTCAAATTGACTTTTGAACTTTCTCTAACTTGTCCTAATAAAAACATTTGTTTTTTCTGGGTCCTTCCCCAGGAAGTTATCCAGGACCACCCTTTTTTTTCTGGGTCCTTCCCCAGGAACTTATCCAGGACCCCTCCTTCCCCCCCTTTTTTTAAAGTGTTACGTGTGTTTGTTTACATTTCATAAGTCGTGTAATTGTAATGACAACTATCAATTACATTTTACTTGAATATTGCCATTTCATATGTGATCTCCTCATGTATAGCTCAAGCATTATTGGCCATCAACGTGCCTTTGTAGATAATATTGTTAGATATGCATGACTATTATACCCTTCCACCCCCTCACCCCCCCTTTTTTTTTTAAATATATATTATATATATATATATATATTTTTTAATATACGAATACTACCTGTTTTTAGTAAAAATTTGGCTAAAGCGCACTTAATATGTTACATTTCTCTCCATGAGCGTATCTAAGCTAAGGTGGTCATTAATGTAGTTTTTTATAATGGTTTGTTAAGTGGCTTCATTTATGAAGCAGTATATGCGGTAAGACACCTTCCCACAAGGTCCGTGGTTCTCCGATGCTGCCCAGCCTATGGGAACGACTTGCCCCCCCTTTTACCACCCTCGGTCTCCCGATATTGTTATGCGGGTCACTGACGGTGGCTTTAGAACCTCTCAGGGTTCATTTGATGATCCCCTGAGATGTTCTCTAGCCCTATTGTTCGGATATTGCTTATATATTTGTATTCATAATCTCTGGGTTTCTCTACTTTGTGAAGTTTTTTCTTTACTTCTGGTGGTGGCCGCGGCCCTCGACCCAAAGTTGGCTTTGAACATTAAGATACATGTTCTAACCATATTATGGCTCCCTTAACCACTTAACCCCCGGACCATATTGCTGCCCAAAGACCAGAGTACTTTTTGCGATTCGGGACTGCGTCGCTTTAACAGACAATTGCGCGGTCGTGCGACGTGGCTCCCAAACAAAATTGGCATCCTTTTTTTCCCACAAATAGAGCTTTCTTTTGGTGGTATTTGATCACCTCTGCGTTTTTTATTTTTTGTGCTATAAACAAAAATAGAGAGACAATTTTGAAAAAAAATTATATTTTTTACTTTTTGCTATAATAAATATCCCCCAAAAATATATAAAAAAACATTTTTTTTCCTCAGTTTAGGCCGATACATATTCTTCTACCTATTTTTCGTAAAAAAAAATCGCAATAAGCGTTTATTGATTGGTTTGCGCAAAAGTTATAGCGTTTACAAAATAGGGGGTATTTTTATGTCATTTTTATTAATATATTTTTTTTACTAGTAATGGCGGCGATCAGCAATTTTTTTTCGGTATTGCGACATTATGGCGGACACTTCGGACACTTTTGACACATTTTTGGGACCATTGGCATTTTTATAGCGATCAGTGCTATAAAAATGCATTGGATTACTATAAAAATGCCACTGGCAGTGAAGGGGTTAACACTAGGGGGCGGAGAAGGGGTTAAGTATGTCCCTTGTGTGTTCTTACTGTGGGGGGGGGTGGCCTCACTAGGGGAAACACTGATCCTCTGTTCATACATTGTATGAACAGAAGATCAGCGTTTCCCCCACTGACAGGACCAGGAGCTGTGTGTTTACACACACAGCTCCCGGTCCCCGCTCTGTAACGAGCGATCGCGTGTGCCCGGCGGCGATCGCGCCCGCCGGGCACACACACGCACGCCCCTAGTGGCGGCTGAGAGAGAGGACGTTATACTACGTGCTCTCGCCCAGCAGAGCCAACTTGCCGACGTAGAACGGCGGTGTGCGGTCGGCAAGTGGTTAAACATTGTATCTTTGAACGTGCAAGGCTTCAACATCCCACATAAACGTACTAAAGCTATGCATTTTTTTGCAGCTAAAAAAGCACAGATTATTTGTCTACAGGAAACTCATTTCAATGATAACTCTTCCCCTAAATTTTTATCCCCAGATTTATACAGCATCAGCCACTGTTAAGCAAAGAGGTACACTAATTGGCTTTCACCGTACCGTCCCATTTAATCTTATCTCTCAATTGAAAGATCCAGAGGGCAGATATCTTCTGCTTACAGGATACATAATGGATTTGGCAATCACTCTTGTATCTTATTACGCCCCCAATAAACACCCGTTGGCTTTTTTATCGCATCTTCTTCAGGTAGTGGAAGCTCATAAATTTGGAACTGTGATCCTATGCGGAGATTCAAATGTGACTATTTTCCAATTTCTTGATAAATCTCCTTCAATCCCACTCTCAAACCGTAACAAGCTCACATTCCAACAACTGCTTAATACACACAAGTAAGTAGACACATGGCGTGAATCTAACCCAACTAGTAAGCGTTTCACGCACTACTCTCATCCCCATAATTCCTTTTTGTGCAT
The DNA here is from genome assembly GCF_905171775.1 of Rana temporaria. Lineage (NCBI taxonomy): Eukaryota > Metazoa > Chordata > Amphibia > Anura > Ranidae > Rana > Rana temporaria. Next base: position 164,157,580 of record NC_053491.1, read on the forward strand.
AGACCACATTTTTGTTCTATCTAGCATGGCCCCGGAGATACTTTCCTCTAAAATCATCCCTTCCCCATGGACGGATCACTGCGCGGTCTATACCACTATAGCCTCCTTACTACCTAGATCACAGGACACGACTTGGTATATCAATGACACTACTTTGACCCATCCCGCCCACTGTTTGGAAATTGAACAAGCCCTTACAGAATATTTATCAGACAATGACACAACTGATGTTTCTGATCTTACTTTGTGGGAAGCCCACAAGGCTGTGATCAGAGGCAAATTGATACAACAGGCTAGTGCTATAAAGAAAACATGTAAGGCCCTATTTGCTAAATTGGAAGCCAATTTCAACACATGCCATTCGGTTTTTCAAACTTCCCCGACTTCCACTAAAATCGCGAGACTGGATGAAGCCTGTCTTGACCTAGACCTTTTTCTTACTGACTCAGTGGAAAGACTTTCACATAAGCGTCAACATACCAATTATATTAAAGCCAACAAGCCTGATACACTTTTGTCACACAGTTTAAAAGCCATAAAGCACTCTCAAACACCAATTAGATTAAAAACATCACTGGATAAATATTCTAGTAATCCAGTTACTATATTAGAGGTAATTTAGCTAAACGTTACTCTCCCAACTTAGACTTTGATCAATCAAAAGCAGATAACTTACGTAATAATATTAGTTTACCTACTATAGATGATGAACAGCATGCCCTTCTGGAAAGTTCCATTACAGAAACAAAAGTAAAAAATGCTATAAAAGCTTTAAAGTCCCACAAAAGACCAGGTCCAGATGGGTTCTCTGCTTCTTATTATAAACAGTTCGCTTCCACACTGTCACCTATATTAACTAGAGCCTTTAATGCTATTCTTCAAGGACATATGTTTCAAACAGAATCACTGACTTCTATAATAACCATGCTCCCTAAACCCAAATTGGACCCTACCTCTTGGTCCAATTTCCGCCCCATATCTCTCTTAAATCTGGACATTAAACTTTTAGCCAAAATTATAGCAAATAGACTTAATCCCATTATAGGAAGCTTAATTCATCAAGACCAGACAGGATTTATGCCCACGCGACAGGCGGGAGATAATATCAGAAGAGCCCTCCTACTCAACCATGCCGCCAAACACAGGCGTATCACAACTTGTCTACTTTCTTTAGATGTCAGGAAGGCTTTCGATTCTGTCACTTGGCCCTACATGCAGTACATTTTGAGTAAATGGGGTTTTGGGAACCATATTTTAACCTGGATCTCCTCTTTATATAATAACCCACAAGCATATGTTAAATACGCAGGCTACAAATCCGCAATGTTTGATATTAGAAGAGGTACGAGGCAGGGCTGTCCCCTTTCCCCAATACTCTTTGCTCTCCTTATAGGACCCCTTTACTAAGCATTACTAATTAGAACCAACCCTGATATTAAAGGAATTGAATTGGGAGGTCTGCAGCATAAAATATGTCTTTTCGCAAGACGATGTTCTAATCTTCCTAACTCACCCACATATATCAGGAAGCTGAGGACGCAATATACCTTGCGAAACACGTAGAGGCTGCTGACATCTACGGGACCACGCACTGATCGCAAGATAGGCGTAGGGGGAACACGAGAGGAACGGCTTTTATCCTTCACATATTTATACACGGCTGGAGAAGCTTGGTGCCGGCATACAGGCACAATAAAATGTGAGTGCAATACCTGCTTTTAATAAAATAAAAAAAAATGTACATACTACACTATGAGGGGCACTCTTTCTCTGTGAGCTTTTGTAGAAAAAGAGAGACCACATTAGTATACCCAAGGCACCTGGCAGTTGTTGGAAACGCATAAGAGGAGTGGTTATCCTGGCAAAGTGGGAATGAACCAAAGGCATTTATTAAATGAGATCTGGTGAGTGGCCATTTTTTACGGTGATGGGACTATCACGGAAGTGGTGAAATCACGTTGTGTTTTAACATCTCACAGGAGAAGCATTGATCGTTTTATGAGCACTTGGTCATCATATTGGGACTTTAAAGGGAGGAGGATCAACTGAGAAATCCTCTATTTTGTTATATATGTATATATATTTTTTTATATATTTATTTTTAAATTATTATAAAAGTTGTTTGTTGCTGTGGTAAGGATTCTTTAAATCTGATATAGGGGAATGCACGTTTTTTTTTTAAGAGCACTATTTAATATGTGTATGGCACAGATATGTATGTGTTTTTTGCATTTTTCTGAGAAGAATACTTGTCTATGAGCACTTGGTACACATATATTCGGTGGATTGTCAATAGAGGTGATATGTACTGGGGCTAACAATTGTAAATAGTGCCCAGAAGTAGGTGGATATGTATTCTTCTACATATTTTTGGTAAAAAAAAAAGGCAATAAGTGTATATTGGTTGCTTTGCGCAAAAGGTATATTGTCTACAAAATAGGGGATAGTTTTATGCCATTTTTTTATTAGTATAGGCGACGATCTGCAATTTTTATCGTAACTGCTACATTATGGTGGACACATCAGACACTTTTGATGTATTTTGAGACCATTGTCATTTATACAGCGATCAGTGCTATAAAAATGCACTGATTACTGTATAAATGACACTGGCAGGGAAATGGTTAACCACTTGGGCGGCGAGAAGGTGTTCTGTCCACCAGATTTATATGCTGATTAACTGTATCTGTGTTGTTAAAATTACATGTACGGTTTGTGATTTACATAAGACAATCCTATGTGGAGTGCAGGCTCCATCTAGTGTTCTTTTTTGGTATAGCTGCAGTTGTTCTGTTTATTTGATTTCTGTATGTGTAGTTAAGGAAGTTGTTAGTAAGTAGGGAATTCTGGGTAGAATCTTCACAGGAAGTGAACCAGCCACCATTCTTTAAAAAGATACTGCAGGAAGCAAGACATGTATTTCTAAAATCATATCGCTATCGCCATCACCCCTAAGGCCCCGTACAGACGAGCGGACAGTCCGATGAAAACGGTCCGCCGGACCATTTTCATCGGACATGTCCGCTCAGAGATTTCTGTCTGATGGTTGTACACACCATCAAACAGAAATCCGCGCGGACAGGATACGCGGTGACGTGGCCGCGCCGTTGACCCGGCGACGTGCGCGACCCTGGAAGGTCAATGCTTCCACGCATGCGTCGAATCACTTTGACGCATGCGAGGGCTTTCGGCCGAGCGTACATGTCCGGTAAGTCGTACAGACGACCGAACATGTCCGACGGACAGGCTTCCAGCGGACATGTTTCTTAGCATGCTAAGAAACATTTGTCCGCTGGAAACCTGTCCGATCCGCCGGAAAATTGTCCGGTCGGCCGTACACACGACCGAACATGTCTGCTGAAACTGGTCCACGGACCAGTTTCAGCAGACATGTTCGGTCGTGTGTACGAGGCTTTAGAGAACTTAAAAAGTATGTTTTTACTATCTCATCCTATATTGTAGATTGTTGTTTCTTTTACTTTTTGAGGTCTATTTCTGTTATTTTGTAGTTTCACCTGGCTTGTTCTAACAAAACTGAGATCAAAGAAATATGGTATCTGAAGATTATAGGATAAGAAGGTTTAGCTATCTGTCCTAGAGACAGAATAGAAGGGGTTAAGTGTGTCCTAGGGAGTGATTCTAACTGGGCTGGGGGCTGGGCTACCAGTGACAAGACATTGATCACTGCTCCCGATGACAGGCAGCAGTAGATCAGTGTCCTGTCATAAGGCAGAACAGGGAAATGCCTGTACGTTGCTTTGCACAGCCGTGCCATTCTGTCGACGTATATATGGAGGTGATCGGCAAGCGATTAACTTACTGTCCAAATTTGGCCATATGGTCATTTGGTGATGGTGGTGGGGATGGTGGGGGAATTCCCGGTTGCAGCTGATTAGGTAGCTCTGGTACCAAAGCAAACAGCTGGAGGGATCCAAAACCTGAGGACAAAGAGCCAACTCACCAGATCTAGAATGCTCTGATTGCATTTGGGGAGATGCTGGGTCTTCCGGAGAAGCTGCATGCTATTTGGCTCTTATCAAGCTGCCTGCACGCCAGTTCTGACAGTGGATGGATACTAGCCTGGCTGCATTTCCATCTACCTCTGAGTAACTTTTCTTCCCTAGTTGTGTCCAGGAACACAGGGAATGGTGGGAAATTTAATTAAAGGGGCCTGTGCTTGCATCTGAATAAATAGGCCCTTCACTAAAGTTCCAATTAAGAAAGTTTAAATGCTTATTTTAGGAACACCTTTAAAATAAATACACAGTGGTGCTGATAACAAACGGTAAACTTTTAGCACATTTGCATATTTTGCTATTACTGTTCCTTTCATTTACTCAACTAGATCATTTGAAAGCAATAAAAACTGGTTTAAAAGATGTATATGTGTCTTTTCCAGCCAGCAAAATAATTATTTTTTCTGTCATTAACTCCATGGTAAGCGGTAACATTAGCAAGGTAAGGAAAATTACATCTGGTTGATATAAATAGCAAGCAAAATGTGAAATATTTATTGCATTTCACAATGTTCTTCCTCTATAATGATTGCACAGAGATTGTTCAGTTTCACGGCTGCCATATCCTCTGCCCTACAGATATTGTTTTAAATGCTACTTAACATCTGTACAATCCCCAGCGATGTGGAGTCAAATGACTCATTCAGACATTGTAGCGTAGAAGTTGACAGGAAGTAGGCTTTGTCCTCTATCTCACAAAAAAGGTTACTGGTGACGGTGAGCTCACCAGAAATAGTTTTCATTGATTTATGCATCCTACTCTTAATATACCTGATATTATAGCTTTATTTTGACATCTATAGGATACATTTACCATTTATCTGAACAAAATGAAATTATCTCGTGCTATAAATCACACAAGATTCTCCCAGAATGACTTTTTCTCAGGGAAAACCCAGTTATGATGATGACTTGAAAAGAGACATACAGACATATCACCATGGTTACTAAAATAAACAATTTTTTATAGATTTGTGGCTGACACTTTTTCTTGTGCAACTCCTAGATGTCTTAAGAATAAATCTTAAAAAAGAAAAAGAATAAATCTTTTATCATATTCAAAGTCACAAATTGGGAAGTAAGAATTGACCATGTATCTCTATAGCAACGTACTATATTCATATAAATGAAGTCTTCAGGGGTAGAGAGGAGTACAGTCCATCATTATCCCTTCTTAGTCTAGAAATGAACTCACATTTTTTTTTACTTTTGCTGCCCTTTTCTTATCTTCAGCATAATTATACAGCAGGAAACTTATAGAATAGAAAGTTAACCATCTTCACCATTATAAATCTAAAATTTTAAGCTAGATAACTATTTTATTTTGTATTGATATTTTTTAAAGCAGTAGTGCTGCAATTTTATGAATATGGTTTTTGTTCATGGATTACATCTTCCTGTGCTTTTAAAGCTTGTGTTACGAAATATGTTTCCTAGTAAACCATACACTAACATTTCAAAAATAATATGTTTGATATAATGTGGTCCTCAAAACCATTTGTGCTTTTTATTTTTTTTTTTTACATTCTTCTTTGAAGTCTTTTCTTATGAAGGACATCAACAAAACAAATATAATAGGACTTTATGGATGCATACACACAGACCCGCCCCTGTTAACATGGATCATAGCCTTGTAAGTTGAATGTTTGAGGGAAATGTTGTCGTTGTAAAATATGTAGCAAATAGACATTTAAATGTGCTCCAGCATCGTCACCTAGTAACACGGGGCAGTAGAGAGTACAAGTAGCCCTGCCAATGCTCGGTGCACAAGCATGTTTCACTGTTATCACCATCAGCAAATCCACCCCTAGAAATGCCATTCAGCCATCAACTGGTAAGTAAATGTTGCATAGAGGATGCAAGAGATCGGCAGGACTGAGATACATTACAGGACAATAAAAAAATGTAAAACAATTGTTTTTTAAGAAAAGAAAATGGCAATGGGATTGTACACCCCATAAGAACATACCTGAAATATAAAATAAACACACAACAGGGATTGTAAAAAAAGCAGTGCAGCGCTACTAACAAAATGATGAAAGTCCAAAAAAAATAATTAATCAAAATGAAGAGAGGATAAGGGTGACTTCTGGAACCTCAATAGGTGATCGGATGAAGACTCCTTATAAAACAGTCAAGTATCCTTAGATAAAAGTACAAGCCGCTCACCTTAGCAGATGGACCTGTGGGTGAGCAGCAGGTCAAATGCGCTGTCCCTCTAATAAGGGGGTATTATAAGATGATAACGGTGCCTCCTCGGTCGATCCTTTTCTCCAAACCGACTTTCAGTGGCGGATGGTCATCTGGTATACTCTCATGTAGTTGAATGGCATGAAAAAGTATAAAGTAGACACATAGTGCTCTCCGTATAGTAACCAAAATGCAATAAGTTTATTTAAAATAAAAGTACTCACAAAAGAGGCACTATATCCTAGTGCGTAGAATATGAGCATATATCGATAAAATACCAAGTAGGTGGCTGTCCTGACATCAAAATTGGAAGCCCCCCGCACGCGTATCGTCCCAAGGTACAGGACTTCTTCAGCGGATAAGGGGCTATGGTGTCAGGATTCAATATATACCACCAGAACCTAATTTGGCCAATTGGACAAAACCCCGCCCCTCAAGGTAAGGAAACACCCATGGACATGCATTTAAAAGACAACAACAGACAAAATAAAGAACAACAGATAAGCAGAAAAACTTATGCTACCGGGATGTGCAGGCAAACAGATTAGCCACCATAACCCATCATATGGCTGTAAACAGACAACACGGATCTAATGTACATAAGCAATACTTAAATGAAATAAAATAAAATAGATAACCAGTACCTACTAGAATCACAAGATCATGCTGTGCAGCTAAGATAGGCATACATACACAGATGACCAGTACCTACTTGCATAGCGATGACATATTGTGTGGCTCAGATAACACGGATCTAATATACATAAGCAGTACTTAAATGAAATAAAATAAAATAGATAACCAGTACCTACTTGAATCACAAGATCACGCCGTGCAGCTAAGATAGGCATACATACACAGATGACCAGTACCTACTTGCATAGCGATGACATATTGTGTGGCTCAGGTAGACAGACAAACCAAAGGATGTGTCCATAAACAAACAGTGTCCTCCATAGGTCACATGACCGCAACCAGTCACATGACACACCAAAGGCAGGAAGTGCCTATTGGCTGAGAACAGGGCTAGACCAGCCACCCAACATGGGCGGTACCCGAGCGTCATGACAGGACAACGTGGGCGGTGACGAGCAGACACAAGGCTCATAGGAGCTGGCTAGATAACTAAAAGGACGCCCAAATAAGCAGCAGTCTAGTGCTAATTAGAACGGGCTAGCAAAGCCAAGCATATGCAGCAATGATAAAAAACCATGCCATAAAATATCCTTAACCAACCAAATGGTACAGAAAAAAGGCTCACAAAACCTAAACAAGGCAAATGTCTATAATGCAGAATATCAAAAATGAGGGGGAGGGCAAAAGACAAAATTACAATTGTCCCCGAACTGACCACTTGTCATAGACAAGAACAGAGATACAAAAAATTCATAACTAAATAACCGTGGTCAGCGTGAATACAAGGACACATCACATAAAAACCAAGGATAAAAAGTACAATGAGTGTTTTATACCGTATAGAATTAATCTCCAAACATAGGGAGCCAAAAAAACGCGGGCTTCACTCTATGATAGGTGGAGATAATGCGAGATGAAAAAACAAATTTAAAATGAAATAAAAAAGAGACATCAGCACAGCCACCTACCAGGCACATAACATAATAAAATGCAATATACAAATACAAAAATATTAGCTCACAGTCAACACAAGCAAGCACAGAATAAAAAACTGAATAAAAAGACTAACGATCTGAAATGAAACAATTCAGGTCAAATTCTACATTTAACCCCAACGGTACACCTACTTTCAATTCATAAACCCAAAACGACTCTCGCTGGCTGAGATGCCTGATGAAGTTACCACCTCGCCAGTGATTTGCCACCTTTTCTATAGCCCAGAACTGCAATCCAGCCGGATTGCGGTTATGGTGCAGTCTAAAATGTTTGGACACACTGTGGTTGACAAATCCCTTTTTAATATTAGTTACATGTTCACCAATCCTCACATGTAGAGGTCTGGAAGTTCTTCCCACATACTGGAGGCCACAATCGCATTGTAGTGCATAGACTACCCCTATAGTGTCACAAGTGATGAGGTCCTTAATTTTGTAATTTTTTCCAGTAACTGAGGATGTAAACTCTTTACGCTTCTTGATATTCTTCTTGGCCTTCCTGCAGGGTCGGCACCTGCCACATGCATGGAAGCCAGTAAGAAAATTGAAGATCCTATTTTCAGTATACACAGGTGGATCTATTACTCCTGGGGCCAGTTTGTCCCTGGGTGAAGGCGCTCTCTTGTAAACAAATTGTGGGCGGTCAGGCAATAACGGGCCCAGTAACCTATCATGTTTAAGAATTGGCCAGTGTTTTTTGACAATATTTTCAAATTTACGGTATTGGATATTAAAGTCTAAGACCATACGGATGCCTGAAGAATCCTTTAGGTCCTTTTTTGGTCTATCTGCAACCAGGGTTTTTCTGTCAAGGTTACGGACTGCTTCCATTTCTCTATCCAACAAATCCCTATCATAACCTTTCTCAAGGAACCGTTTAGACAGAGCCTGTGATTGTGAGACAAAGTCACTTTCTTGGGTGCAATTGCGTCTGAGGCGCACAAATTGCCCCTTGGGTATGTTCAATAACCATTTATTATGGTGACAGCTCTCTGTAGAGATATAGGAATTACGGTCCGTCGCCTTAAAATATGTCTTCAAAATCACCTGGTTGCCATCCTTACTAAGGTCTAGATCCAAAAAGACCAAATGATCCTGGCTGATGTTCCACGTAAGGATAATATTTTTGTCATTAGCATTCAATGAAGATGCAAATTCATCAAAACTAGTTCTATCTCCATCCCAGATCATGATCAAATCATCTATATATCGCTGGTAACAGATAAGTTGCGGGGGTTTATGTTTGTAAATCGCCTGTTCCTCCCAGTGTGCCATGAATAGATTGGCTACGCTGGGCGCGAAACGTGCCCCCATTGCAACTCCTCTGGTTTGAAGATAGAACTGTTTATCATACCAAAAATAATTTTTCGATAAACAAAAAATCAAACAATCAATCAAAAAGTTCTGGTGTCTCTTTGATAGTTCAGAGGACTCAAATGCCCATTTTACAGATGTCAGAGCATCCTCATGACTGATGATTGTATATAATGAACTGACATCTGCAGTAATCAATAGGCAAGTAGAGGAAATCGTCAGAGTCTCTAATATTTGAATTATATGTTTGGTATCCTTAAGGAACGCTTTAGTATTAACGACCAGCGGCTGTAAAAAAGAGTCAATATATTGACCTAAACGTGAAGAGACCGAATCGATCCCGTTTACTATTGGTCTGCCGGGTGGGTTGGTGCTATCCTTATGAATTTTAGGGAGAAAATAAATAATCGGAGTACGGCAAAACAGGGGGTCTAGATATAATGCCTCCTTGGGGCCAAGAACCCCTATATGTTTACCTCTCGCTACCAAATAATGTAATTCACTCTTAAATTCAAGCATAGGATCCCTGGACAGAGTACTATAAGTACAGGTGTCACAAAGCAAATTGACCATTTCGCTCTCATAGTAAGTTTTGCTAAGTACCACCAATCCTCCCCCCTTATCCGCAGGTCGTATCACCAGGTCTTTCCTTTCGGAAAGGGATTGAATGCCATTTTTAATATAAATCGGATCATTAACCTTACGAACCTTCAGTAACTCAAGATCCCTTGCAACCATATTGCTAAAGACCTCGAGATGCTTGGTATCAGTATTCTGGGGGTTAAAGACCGATTTATTCCGTAAATTTGAATATTGACGTACAGATGGAGCCGGAGCACTTGCTGAATGAGTATTCAAAAAATACTTTTTAATATTCAAAGTCCGGACAAATTTTTTGAGATTAACGTAGGTTTGGAATTTATTTAAGTTACGAGTGGGGGCGAATTTTAAACCCTTATCAAGTACTTTAATTTCCTCATCATTAAGGGGTGTCCCACTTAAATTATATATTCCTGCACCTACTGGGGTTTCGCTCTTTTTTGCTCTCCCACCTCCTCTCCTTCCTCTCTTGCTTTTCTTTTGCGTGGTGTCATTCGTTCCTGGGTATATTGTTGGGGATGTTGTTGGGGGTGAGGGGTCCACCACCCTCCTGGGTTGGGAGGGATAAAGGGTGCCCCCCTCCCCGCACCTCTCATTGTCCCATGAAAATCCCCTCCTGAGTGGGAGCCTCGATTTACCAAAGGGGTAAAACGATTCTGGGTAGGTAATGAGTATCCATACGGAAGTGGGGGTGGTCCCCTATTATCATGATAATTAAATCCAGGGTGATTATCATAGTTACCTCTAGCGTCATAAGGACCCAATCGATCATTAAGAAAAGGACGATTGGACTGATGATGTTGGTACCCCACATTGGACTCAGTCCCTCTGTGGGGCACATTAGTGACATGTTGTCTAAAAGGGGATTGATGGTACCCTCCCTTTTTCCCACGTCCTTTATTTTTCCCTTTCTTAGTATAAGGATCTAAGACATGTTTATTCCGTTGAGGGGTACCCGTATCAGGATAATCAAATGTCTCATAGGAATAGACCTCCCGTTCTCCAGAAATGGGAAGTGGACTATTAGACATATCAACATTAGAGGGATCTTGGATGGCAGGAACTGTGGGAGTGGCTTGCCATTTGAAAGCAGTCTGTGTACTAAAATCATCAAGATCCCTAATATATTTCTTTCTTTTCTTTACTTGAGCTTCTGTGTCCCATTTGACTAGGCGATTTTTCAATTCCAAAGAAAGCTTTTGAAATTCATCAGAATCTTTAGAAGGTTCAATGGTGGTTCTAAGGTCCCTGATTTGTGTCTCTAATAATTTAATTTTCCTTTGTTTCCTAAGGAGTAACAACTCCAAAAGTTCCACACCTTTGGTGGTAAAAAATTTACCCCATTCAGCCATGGATTCATTGTCAGTGAGACCATCATTAGGAGGAACAGGGAACAGGGAACAACAGGGATTGTGGAAAAGTTTAGGCCGTGGCCCCTTTATTGGGTTTAAAACAATTTTAATTATGAAGTGAACTTTAACCTTTAACCACTAAATCACCGCCCCATAGCCGAATTACGACTACAGGGTGGTTCCTTAACTCCATGGACGTCCTCCCAGAGAATCGTTTCCGCTCTCCGTGCTCGCCGGGTTCACGTGACCCGGAGCAACGTGGATCGCGGTAAAGGGCCAATGACAGCGGCCCTTTCACCGCCCAGCCAGGTGTCCAGGTGAACACCAATGATTTTGCCATGCTTGATTTTTTCCCATTAGATTTTTACCGATAGAATTACTATCGTCCACTGTGGCACAGTGCAACCTCTACGCACAGCAGTACATAATAAGCAACCTGGTTCCAGTTATGCCCTGTCCCTTTGAGTGGAGAGAGCTAACCATAGAGGAATTCAAAATATTCTTAGGCCTAACTTTTAATATGGGTCTCTCAAAAAAAATTATGTACTCCTATTGGTCTACCAAAGCCATCCACCACATCCCTTATGCCCAGATCAAGATACCTAATGAGTATGCGGTTCCTCCACTATGTCAGAAGAGACACCACATATTTTTGTCCCAACTGTCCTTCCCAACCAGGCCTCTGTATAGGTGTATGTTTCCTCCGTTACCATACTGCTTAACATTATTAGGGAAGTATGGTAAAAGATATTCTAATTTCCTGTCATTTTCCTCCACACCCCTTATGCCACTGCACTGAACTGTACATACCTCTGCCTTCTCTAGAACTGACCCTAGCCTGTTTAATAACTACGCTTCTGCCTAACGCTAAACTGTACCTACCTCTGCCTGCTCTGGAACTGACCCTGGCCTGTTATACGACCATGCTTCTGCCTAACGCTTAACTGTACCTACCTCTGCCTGCTCTGGAACTGACTCTGGACAGTTTGATCATGTTTTTTGCCTGCCTCTTGGATTGATCTTTTACCCTACTATGCTAGTGGGAACACAGGGGTCTCACATATGTGGGGGGCTCCAGAATTGTTTTTCTGGATGAAGAAAACAAATGTTTTAGTTTTCTCATTCCCAGATTTGGGTCTGGAGACTCGGAGGCTTCAAAGAGATTTGGGTGGGAGAAGCCTCTACCCATGTCCCCATTCTTTCCTGACCTGTTACTTGGACCGTTCCTGCTTACTACCAGGACCAATATTTTGTCACTGCTGGCAATGTCTCTACTTGCACTGACTCTGGACTGTATATGGACAGTATCTCTGCCTGTACTGAGTATGGACAATATTCCTGTCTGCTGCCTGGACAATTCCATTCGCTGTGACCTCGTCCCTGCCTGCTGCCTGGATCAGGGCTCCCCTCCTGTGGACATTTGCACTACTAAAACCACAGGTAATCTTTTGTTTACCCTTTACTCAGCAGAATGTATTTTAGGGTGTAATTATGTACATGCTGTGTTAGAAATATGAAGGGTCTTCAAAAATGTGATAGATTGTAAGGAAATTGGATGTGTAATTTATGTCCATAGAACACCTGATGGGTTTTCATTTTTTTTCCACAGTTTCCAAAAACTTCTGGAAAAAAATGAACCTTTCAAAAGACTCATTATGCCTCATAGATTATGCATTGGGGTGTTAGCTTTCCAAAATGGGGTCATTTTGTGGGAGTTTTCATTGTCCTGGTGCTCCAGGGTCTTCAAAACTGTAATAGGTGGTTGAGAAATGAGATGTGTAATTTATGCTTGTAGAACGCCTGACGGTGCTACTTCAATGTTGGGCCCCTGTACGTGGCCAGGCTGTGTAAAAGTCTCACACATGTGGTATCGCCATTCTCAGGAGGAGCAGCACAATATATTTTGGGGTGTAATTTGTGGAATGTACATGCCATGTGAGAGAAATAACCTGTTATAATGACAATTTGGTGTGAAAAAAAATCTTCATTTTGCAAAGAATTGTGGGAAAAAATGACAACTTTAAAAAACTGACTATGCCTCTTACTAACCACCTTGGAATGTCTACATTCCAAAAAGGGGTCATTTGGGGGGTATTTGTTAGAGTCTCAAGAAATTATATAGGCTGTCAGTACATCATGTGTGATCAAATTGATCAATTTTCAGTAATTGGTACCATAGCTTGTAGACCCTATACCTTTCGCCCAGACTAAATAATATCCACTAATTTGGGTTATTTTTATCAAAGATATGTAGCAGTATACATTTTTGGCCAAATTTTTGAAGAAAAATTACTTATTTGCAAAATTTTATAATAGAAATTAAGAAAAATTATTTTTTTCATTTATAGCACAAAAAATAAAAAACCCAGAAGTGATCAAATACCACCAAGAGAAAGCTCTATTTATGTGAAAAAAGGACAAAGTTTTCATATGGGTACAGTGTTACATGACTGAGTAATTTTCATTCAAAATGTGAGAGCACCGAAAGCTGAAAATTGAAAGGGTGGGAGAGCAGGTTAAAAGATCCAAAAGGAAGGCTGAGGACATTGAAGAGTTAGGTATATCAGTGAGAATAGGCTATCACCAATTAGATGAATAAAGAACAAGAACCCTTAGGAACCGACAAATGATTAAACATATTGTATTCTTCAGGAATCCCAGCTAGAGGTGATAACTTAAATAAACAAATAGAGGAACTATATGAGGCGGGATCCTTTCTTCATAAAATTCTTTAGACAATTTTAAAAACAGTATCATGCCTACATGTCATTTTCTGTGACACATGGCTTACTGTATGTGTACTGCTCTTTAACTTTTCCTAATAGAACAAAGTAGGACAAATTATGTATAAAACACAATATCAGGCAACTCATTCACTGATTTAAAACTTACATGGCTTAAACAGCCAGGGGAGGGCTGGCAACCTTAGGCCTGGGGGGCAGGTTCAGTCAATTGGTCTATTGAATGCCGAATCAGCTCGCAATCCATGGCCCATCTGGTTTTTCAATGCAGCCTTACCAGTGCAGTCAACTCCAGTGCCCATCAATGCAGCCTGATAACTGGGGCAGGTTACATGGGGTGTATGGGGGGGTCAGCTATGGTGCCAGGGTCTCTCGCCACAGTGATCTCATCAGGTCCTTGCCAACTTCCTAGACCAGAAAAAAAAAGAAAATGGTAGCGGGCAGTGGCTGCTGGCCATAAGTCAGGGCGGCCTGGGAGGCAATTGCCACTCTTCCCCCCGGCCCAGCCCTCCCCTGTAAACAGCCTAATTCCTGTGAAGGAAACAAATAAAACCCTCAGAAAAGCCACCAATGATAAGCTGACATGCTGTATGCTAGACAGGATCACTAACCATTTTAGCACAGTACCTGTAATAACTGCAACAAATGAAAACACAATAAAGACATTTCACAGGTTAGAAGTGTGATGAGTGAAATATAAATGAAAATACTAGAGAGCTGAAAGTGAACAGGAAGTGGGTGACTAATGGCTGACAAGGAGGCGGATCCAGGTGGGGCAACAGGGCAATTGCCCTACCTGAGAAATTAGTTGCAGGTGAGTGAGCGGACGTCTCGGCGGGCGGGCAGCTTGGTGGATGGGTGAGTGAGCGGGGAAGGGCAGCTTGGTGGATGGGTGAGCGGATGGACGACTCGTGGGTGGCCAATCAGCAGCCCGGCAGGAGGGGGCAGAGAGGTGAAATCATCTCTCTGCTGCCTGACTTCACTCTGGAACACAGAAAGTGACAATCCCCACCTTAGCAGGAAAGTGACACAGCAAGTGACAATTGTAGCAGGCAGGTGGCAGGTGAGTTGGCAAGTGACAATCTGCAACATGTGGCAGTTGACTGGCAAGTGACAATCCACAATGGGTGGCAGGTGTTGTGGCAAGTGACAATCTGCATCTGGTGACAGGCGACGTGGCAAGTCACAATCCTCAACTTGTGGCAGGTGACGTGGCAAGTGACAATCTGCATCCCTATTGCGCTTCCACTATTGACGCTTCATTTTGCCAACATAAAAATGACCACAGTCACAAACAAGAAGGTAAATGATGTCTTCCCATCGACAGCTAGCAACATGATTAGACTTGTAAAGCTCACCATTGGACAATTTGATGGGGTTTTTTTTGGGCTAAAACATGTACAATAATCACACGCACCACAGAAAAGGTGTCTTTACTTTTACAGGCTTCAGCTCTATTTAACCACTTCCAGCCCAAGGACGTCATATGACGTCCTGGACTTTCAGTGGGGATATCAGAATGATGCCTGCAGCCACAGGCATCATTCAGATATCCATCTCTTCAGCCGGCGATTCTGTGCACCATAAGAACAATCATAGCGGCGGTTCCGCTGCTTGATCGTTCTTATAGGTGGCGGGAGGGGACACCCCCCCTCTCGCTGCCATCCGGTGCTTCTCCAGATGGTCACCAGTCATCTCTATGATCGTCGGAGGCCCGGGCGCGATGTTATGACGTCACGCCCGGGTCCTGGAATGTAAACACAGCCGCAACGCCTATGGAGATTTTTAAGTACTGACGTTTGGCGCCATTCCATGAGTGTGCGCAATTTTAAAGCGTGACATAGTAGGTATCTATTTACTCGGCGTAACTTCATATTTCACATTATACAAAAAAATTGGGCTAACTTTACTGTTTTGTTATTTTTTAATTCACAAAACCGTTTTTTTCCCCCAAAAAAAAGGCGTTTGAAAAATTATTGCGCAAATACTGTGCGAGATAAAAAGTTGCAATGGCCGGCATTTTATTCCCTAGGGTGTCTTCTAAAAAACATATATATAGTGTTTGGGGGTTCTGAGTAATTTTCTAACCAAAAAATTATGATTTATGCATGTAGCAGAGAAATGCCAAAATAGGCCCGGTATGGAAGTGGTTAAGCCTCGATAATGGCTATGTACTAATGTATCTTTGATGAAATTCGTACGATGAAAAGTAATGGCAGATGTTGGAGGAATTAGACCATCTATGATAGGGTCAGTACTAAGCAAGTGTCAGTGATTGGATATGACCTGTTGTACTGCTGACCGTTGTCTACAGAAAGATAGCACAATTATAGAAGTGTGATCTTTTTTTACAGCTTTCTTCTTGTACGGCAATGTCTGATGTGACTGAGCTTTAGCTCTTTGAAATGCTTGACTTGATTTTTTATTATACCCTGATTCCTTCAAACTGTTTTGTAACAGGGCAGCTTGACATGTCTACAAATAGAAAAAATAACAAAAAAAAAACAGACAAATACACAAACAATAGAGTTAACTGCATATTTATTAAACACAAAAATCATGTATCAAAAAGTACCAATAGACATACAAAAAACAGAATCCCTTATATTGATAGGGAATAAGTACAAAAAAATTCCCATAAGAATAATCCAGTGACGGTATGCACAGCTGATTAGCTAAAAGGGAACCTCCCCATAGGAGAGACAAGTAAACAGCATGCACACCCACACCCTCCCCCAAAGACAAACACCCCCAAATACACCTAATACAATGACTGAGTCACTGAATAAACCCCATTGTGTTCCTACGTGAGGCAGTGTATCCTGAAAGACAGGTATAATTAACACTGTCCCCATGTGGATCCCAAGCGCTGGAAGCAAAGCAACAATTTATAAATATATGTGTATATGGATCCACCTTAGTAACCTACACTTGGAGAAAAATAAAGTAGGAAAGCCAGTCACAGCTCCAAAACTAGAAAAAATATGTTAATAATTAGATATCCGTACAGGTAATCGCCTTAAACAAAGCAAGTGTCATCTCAGTCAATTCTCCATAGGATCAGAGTTGTAAATGGATATGAGGCGTATCAAACGCTGTTGTAAATAATCTTTCCACTCAGAGGTAAATCAAGCCACCTGAATGACTGCAACAAAGTAAGGAGATCAAAACATGGCCAAATAGATCAATATCCCACAGCGTGTGGGTAATAACCTTCTATGAAGGGTGATATGTCAATGGCTCATAGTATGGAATAACTTGCAATAGAATCTGCCAAGTATCATATGTCCATATATAAGCACATTTCTGGATCAAATCCTCTTAATAGGTGGTTGTGGTATACAGCAGAATTCCATTTGGTTGTTCACGCAATTGAATGTGCAGTATTACTCACTGTTATGAAGGCTAGGCGTCACTCACGGATATAGTTTGTCCATTGATTGGTACATGTATGTCCATAGCATGGAGTAGACGACTTAAAAGCAAACATAGTGATATACAGGTGAGGCTGTGATCAATGAGTAAATGATGGCTTCAATCCAAAGTAGTTACAGGGGACGTCTATATGAAATAGTGATCATCCTGATGTTAGGCAATTAGATCTCATTTAGTGTCCTCCAGACAGCGTTAGTTTCAGCTACAAGGTGATAATCACTGAGCCATAGTAGGGTGACTCAGTAATAGGTGCAGAGGGGGGTGCTGCTCCCAAGAGATTACATATTTCGTTCCCTAACTTCTTCAGAACTGGGGTTTAGTCCGTGAGCACTGGGTTATTTATGGGACCACAACCCACCCTTAATTGTTTAAATGAAATACAGGTGCTCTTACCTATTTACCAATTAACCAAAACCCACTAGTGCTCTAAACTATTTAAAAATTTCACATGGTGTGCCGCCCTGTACAATACTAAAAAATAATTTACCGTATTATAAATTCACTTTTGGTGTGTATTTTATTGTATGTATATATTGCATTGCATCATCAAAGAACACACTATATATTTCTACATATTTTATCCTTGCATATTTTAACCACAGGTAAAGAGATCTCTACTGACTATCAGTGTCAGTCCTAAACTGATTGTTATAACAGGGGTAGATAGTTCATACACCGTCCAATCCTAACCCATAGGGTGCCAAACAAAAAATGTGTGTATAAAAACATTGTAATGATCATCAATTAAATACCAGCACAGGGCATATATATTGCGATGTTCAAATATCCACATATCCAGCTTGACATGTCTACAACATTAAAAAGGGTTTTAAACATCATAGTCTCTCAGCCCACTTTAGAACATGCCATAATAGAGACCCAACAGGTATGAAATGTATAGGTATTGATAAAATCACACCCCACTGGAGATGCTGCCATAAAACAAGGGAAGTTTCCAGACTGGAAATGAAATGGGTCTATAACCTACAATCTTTTTCCCCCTTTGGTCTAAATATGGGATGTGGCATGTTTTTAGACATTAGTCAAATTACCCCTCATTTGCATATTATGGACTTTTGAGTCATCCTAATAGGTCATATTTATATCTGGTATTTATTTTTCTGTAATGCTCACTCTTTTTGTTTTACGCCCATCCGGATATATATTTTGGAATTATATATTTTTTAATAGTAAATAGAGATGATATATTGTAAGAGCATGTGTGTAATATAGCCCAGTTATTCTACTCATTAAGGTCTTATATATATTTTGTTTGTTTATATGGAAAAAAAATGTATAGATCATGTCCCCCTTAAGAAGGTATTACATTATTTTGCATATTTTAAATAGGACATTATGACAGCTACTGTATGTAATGTGGAGATGCCATTTTGGTGGGTGATTTCCTTTTAAGATGGTATTAATATGTTGTATAAGCTGACACTTTCATATTGTCACATATTCTCCATGTTAGCCCTTTTAGTGCTTCTATATCTGTTTGAGTTAGATGTGCTTATATATATATATATATATATATATATATATATATATATACAGCCCTCAAAATTTCCACTCGCCTACTAGCATTTGGCGAGTGGATTTAAGCTGGGGGCGAGTGATGACAGGGCTGCATGACCAATCTCCCTCCAATCTGTGCCTACACTTAGAGTCCCGATTAGATTGGCGGCCGAAGAGGAAAGGTGCATGCTCGGGAAAAGTAGTCTGGTGAGCCACGCACAGGCAGAGCAGTACACAGGTGCTCTACTTACAATTCTCATTAAGCCATGGGACCCAACAGTATGACCTCTCTGAGCCTGCCCCCCTCCCCCGGGCCCCGACCAATGTAGCTGGAGAGCAGAAAGTAATGAGTGAGGTGGAGGATTGCCAAAATTACCACTCCGGTTCAGCGCTCACTGAAAGTTGCCCTGACATGAGAGCGGCAGCCTTCTAGTTTTTGCAGTTTTCTTCTCCTTGTGCTCTATGTAAGTGTCCAACAGTTTAGCCTGAGCACTGTGAACAGACTGGTCTCAATGTGTGCTTTGCGCTGTCAGTGTGTGCTGTGCTATGGTGTCAATGGCTGTGCAGTTGTGTGGATCTCAGCGCTGGATTGTACTCCCTCCCGCTGTGCTGCAGCTCCTCTCCTCTCTGCCAGCCTGAATAAAAGGGGGAAGTGGGGACATGCAAGTGTGGAGCCGCACACACAGGCTCCTGATGATGAGATGAATGGGAGAGAGAGAGAGAGGATGGATGGGAGTTGCAGAGGAGACAGAAAGAGAATGGGGAAGAGACCCAGTTCTAGTGCCCTGTCCCTCTGGTCTGCCCCCAGTGCCCTGTCCCTCTGGTCTGCCCCCAGTGCCCTGTCCCTCTGGTCTGCCCCCAGTGCCCTGTCCCATTTTGTTAAAGTTGTTGTTGGTAATATTTAATTTTGTAATTTGTAACATTGTCATTCCATGAGATAATCTACGAGGGCGTGTTTTACGCGTGCAAGGGCAGTGTATGAATTAGGTGGGGAAACTGGTGGCGAGTAACTCTTGAGGCCTGGCTAGTAGCTCAGGACTTGAAATGTTGAGCCCTGATATATATATATATATATATATATATATATATATATATGTGTGTGTGTGTGTGTGAAAATTATTTTCTTTATTTATATACAGTATATATATATATATTTCTCTTTCTATCATCAGTAAGGATGCATTGTACATCCTAATTCATGAGAAAATGAAGAAATAAAACACAACATACAAACAGGACACAGGACACAGGGGGGGCTGGGAGGTGCAGTGCACATACTGTATATAGAATAGCTGTACTGGGCTTTGAGTGAAGACTAGCATGGGAGAAGGGAGCTGGACAAGAGGGGGGGAGGCTGGCAGTGTATCTGAAAGTGCTCTTGGTTCTCAGCTCACAGTCTACAATGATCATAGTACAGGCAACCACACTAAGTCAATATTTCCACTAGTATGACTTGTCATGCGACTTTGGACACATAAAGTTGCATGACAAGTCACAGCCTATTGATTTCAATGGCACCCGTTCCCATCTATGCAACTTTGAAATTGTACCTGCACTACTTTGCTGCAACTTTTGATGCGACGTTGATCCAGAGAGTTTAATTTTGGATCTAAGCTGCACTCAAAGTAGCATCATAGTCTGACTCCAAAGCTGTGCGATTTTGAGTTTGACTTTGAGTGCAGCGTTGATCCAACTTTACACTCTGGTTCAAATTTGCATCAATAGTTGCTTCAAAGTAGTGCAGGCACCATTTCAAAGTCGCATAGATGGGAATGTTTTCCATTGAAATCAATTGGTTGTGACTTGTGATGTGACTTGTTATGCCCAAAGTCGCATGACAAATCACACTAGTGGATATGGAGCCTTAAACTCATTACTCACATGTAATGTGCAATAGAAATCGATCTGTATGCTTCCAAACTTTCAAAAATGTTCATGTGTACCTTATCTCTTTCATATTTCTTCCCCAGCTCCCTCCGTCATTCACAGCAGCTGGGCATATGCCACACTATGCTCACAGTGCCCATCGTAGTACCACACCATGCACACAGTCCTCATCACAATGCCAATCACAGTGCCATCTCAGTGTCATGCAGAAACAACCACGTGGTTCTACACTGTAGAAAATCTGCCGCATGTTACATTGTAATCTCTCTTAGGCCTTGTACACACGACCGGATCTGTCCGATGAAAATGGTCCGCGGACCGTTTTCATCGGACATGTCCGCTGGGATCTTTTGGTCTGATGGCTGTACACACCATCAGACCAAATTTCCCGCGGACAGGATACGCAGTGATGTGGCCGCGCCGATAACGCGGCGAGCGCGACCCTGGAAGGTCAATGCTTCCACGCATGCATTGAATCACTTCGACGCATGCAAGGGCTTTCGGCCGAGTGGACATGTCCGGTGAGTCGTACAGACGACCGAACATGTCCGACGGACAGGCTTCCAGCGGACATGTTTCTTAGCATGCTAAGAAACATTTGTCCGCTGGAAACCTGTCCGCTAGGCCAGGAATCCGTTCCGGTCGGCCGTACAGATGACCGAACATGTCCGCGGAAACTGGTCCGCAGACCAGTTTCAGTAGACATGTTCGGTCGTGTGTACGAGGCCTTACAGTTTATAACAAACATAACATTCTTCCAAAGCCTGCCCTCTCTCTCTCTCTCTGTCTCTCTATGAAGACAAGTGTAGATCATGTTCTGTGAAGGATAAGAGGGATGGGGGTGGTGCTGGGCGGGGCTGGGCAGGTCTAGTCATGCCTGTCTAAGATAGACCGCCAACCTTTTCAGGAAGTGAAAGACATCTTAGCAAATTCAGATAAAGGGAGATAGCGTTGTCGGTGAAGAACAGGAAGTAGCTGATTGTCTACCTTAGATAAGGCTTCCTAAGCTACACAATTAGCTAGCCATAAAATTAATAATATCAAAGATAAAAATATTTAACATACTATTAATAGGAAAAAAAAAATTTTGACTGGACTTTCACTTTAATGTTAGATTTTTTTAATATAATGTTCTAGTTTTTGGAGATTATATCCCTCTTGATATGATGCACAGCCTAAAAGATCTCACTCCAGGACTTGTGCCTATAGCTAGATTTTTTTTATTCATTATTGAATTTTTTGCCTTGTTTCAAGATGGCCATCACTGATATATTGGGTAACATACATGTGTATGCTCTCTGCGCCAGACCGGAAGTGATGTTTTGCCAGACCGGAAGTGCTGTTCCTGCCCTTAATTTGTTTGATTTTTGCCCTTCTGTTCACTATACAGAGGTTCCCTTAGTTAAGATGGCACCAAACCAGATATGACTTAATTCCAAGACAGGAAATTACATTACATTCTAAATTAATTTCCCATGTATCTAGGCTATATAAACCACTGCTCTTCTATGCATGCAGATCTTTTTATACTCCTGATGATGCGTGTGTGTGTGTGCGAAAAAGCTGTAGAGGTTTACTACTATACAATGCTTGAGGTCCTGGCCGCCACTCTGCAATAGATTGGCGGCATTCCATGTAAGTGCAAACCTACTACTTACACATAATGTTTTGTGCTTAAGGTCCTTGCCACCATTTTCCCTGGCTGTAATGGCAGGTTATTATGTAAGTTCTCTTTGCACAATATGTGGTTTTATGTTATTTTTTTATATGATCGTTTACCAATAAATACTGCACTGTGAGGTTTTCTCTTTTTTGTCATTGGTGACAATATTGCTTTGGATGGGACATGCTGAGTTGTTTTTACTATGAAAAGGAAAATTTTCTGGGTATGATTCATATACCCTGATGCATTTTGAAGGAAGGTCCTATAATTCAGATCAGAGTGGAAAGTGGAAGCTGATGTTGACAACATACCTCCAAGGTCCTGGATCTTGCAATTTTTGCTGTTCTTATTCTAGACAGCAACTCCATCTGGTGAGTGTGTTTTTCTTTTAGTACTTCGGCACTTATGAATAAAGAATATATATTCTATGTATAGCTGTGCGGTTCATTTGGTACTCCAATAAGGCTCTGCCACCTGTGCAACCAATTGATGATTTACTTTTTGTTTATACATTATTTTGGTAAGACCTATAGATACATATGATTAGGGATGATGGTGAAGAAAATGGTGATTTTTCATTTGGTAAAATTTAGTAGAAATTGTCTTTTAATTTCAAATTGACAACAACTGTCAAAAATGGGAGAAAAAGTAAAAGTAGTGTTAAAAAAACAAAACAAAAAAAGAAAAAAAAACTGATCACTAATCAGTAATCATGTAGATTACGCCATGTGACGCCCCATTCTGCTAGTGAACAAATCCCTTCATAGGACTAGGCTATTAACTCAAGTAAGAACACTGTTGAATCACCAAAGTCCTCACTTAACCTACTTCATATGAATAGATGAGTAGGTAAGAAATCCCATTTATTAGCATCTGAACAGGTCAAATGAGGACACTTGTGATTTAATGTACTTACTTGCCAGCCAAGTACTATAGATGGAATTTTAACAAAATAACAGATCTGTTTCTCAAAGAGAAAGACGCAGTTAAAATAAATTAATGTTAAAAAAATGTGTTCCCCTTGTTTGTGCATTATTTTGAGAGTTTTTTGTTTTGTAGCTTTTTTAAACAACAGGGAGAAAACATAGTCCACATAGTATCTTGTAAATATAAGGAGACAATAAAGCAAGTGTTAAAAATGTTAGGGCCAGATCCACAGACATTTACACTTGCGCCGCGTATCAGAGATACGCTAAGCCGCCGTACCTTACCTGGCGTACTTTCAAATCCTCAAAGATTTTGCGCCGTAATTTACGGCGGAGTAGTGTATTTCTGCCGGCGGAATTCAAATCGGCGGGTAGGGGGCGTGATTCATTTAAATGAAGCGCGTCCCCACGCCGATTGAACTGCGCATGCTCCATTTTGAAATTTCCCGCCGTGCTTTGCGCAAAATGACGTCGCAACGACGTAATTTTTTTAACTTAGACGTGACTTACGTCCATCCCTATTCACACACGACTTACGCAAAAAAATAAATACATTTCGACGCGGGAACGACGGCCATACTTTAACATGGCAAGTCTATCTATACGCCGCAAAATAGCAGCTATACGCCGGAAAAAGCCGACTAGAGACAACGTTTACGCGAACTCCACCCAGTGGGCGCCGAAGTATTGCACCTACGATCCGAAGGCGTACGAAGACGTACGCCTGTCGGATTGAACCCAGAAGCCGTCGTATCTTGGTTTGAGGATTCAAACTAAAGATACAGCGCGGGTAATTTGAAAGTAAGCCGGCGTATCAGTAGATATGCCGGCGTACTCCCTATGTGGATCTGGCCCTTAAAGTTTAAAATGTTCACTCTTTTTTTTTACTATTGTGTAAAAAACTTCAAATTCTAAAATACACCAAAAAGAAAGTACTTTTACTTTCCCAATTTTCTTTATTGTACTTTGAGGTTATTGGAAAATGTCAGCAAAGTAAAAACTGTCAATGTCACTACATCCTATATGTGATATACTGTATGCATATAGTGAAATGAGTGACATGGGTGACAAGTGTATGGTTTTCAATTATATAGTGAAAAGACTAAAGGGACTATGAGGACAGAAAAATTGTCATCTTGAATTTCCCACCTCCCTGTGGGACTTTGTGCAAGTGTTTTATAAGATTTGAAGGAAAGATTTGCCTGTTATAAAGTATGAACTATTGTCAGTTATGCAGATGTTGTTTTCTTCACCACTTCAGTGATATAATGAGTTTCTTTTTAAGATAATACTACTAGTGTGCATTTGCTTTTTTTTTTACTTGAAGATGTATGTTTTGTACTTCTAAGATTAAATTAAAGTTATTAAAGAATATATTAACCCAATCACTTAACTCTCATATAAGATTTAAAGGGGTTGTAAAGGTTAATTTTTTTATGTTCTAAATAGGTTCCTTTAAGCTAGTGCATTGTTGGTTCACTTACCTTTTCCTTCCATTTCCCTTCTAAATGTTTTTTTTCTTTGTCTGAAATTCTCACTTCCTGTTTCTCCTCAGTAAGCTTGCAACCATCATCCGAACTGTTCTGGCTGGGGGTTAGTCAGCGTGCTCGCCCCCTCCCTTGGGACTACATCCCTGCGGGGAGACGCTGTGTTCACAAAAAAACATTTAGAAGGGAAATCAAAGGGAAAGGTAAGTGAACCAACAATGCACTAGCTTAAAGGAACCTATTTAGAAAATAAAAAACAAACCTTTACAACACCTTTAATATCTAAATCCAACGTTTTGTAAAAGTATCGCATTGAGTAGGGAAGGCTTTGAACCCCTGTCATTTTTTTGTTTTTTTTACCATCTGCACCTCCCCTCCCCCTTGTGTACATTCTATTTACTTCCTGTCTAGAAGACCCAGCAGGAAGTGTGAGGACATTAGTCAGATAAAGGAAGTCTTTCCTCTCCGACAGTTGCTACCAGAACAGATGCCCCCACTGGAAGACTTCCCAGCTATTGCTTGTCTGGTGATGTATTGCTATCACTTTTTTAGGGAGATTTCCCTTCAAAGGTAAGTGAACCAACAATGCACTTAAAGGAACCTATTTAGAAAATAAAAAAACAAACCTTTATAAACCTTTAGGCTACAGTTGCTTCAGAGTGCATTCATACCACTGTAGAGAAGACTGAAGATTTTGATCAGCAGAGTACATACCTCATGCACAAAACTAATAATGCCCTAACAAAGGGCAAAGGCAAGAAGCCTGTAAGGCCTCGTACACACGACCAAGTTTCTCGTCAAAAACCAGCAAGAACCTTGCTAGGAGATATTTTTTTGCAGAGGAAACCGGTCGTGTGTACATTTTCGTTGAGGAAACTGCCGAGAAACTCGACGAGCCAAAAAGAGAGCAAGTTCTCTATTTTCTCGACGGGAATGGAGAAACTTGCCTTGTCGAGTTTCTCGACAGCCTAACAAGGAACTCGACGAGGAAAACAATGTGTTTCGCCCGTCGAGTTGCTCGGTCGTGTGTACGAGGCTTAAGTCTAAGTAGGATACTATTACTTCCCATAAGTGGGAAGATGTGAATCTGATCAACCCAAATAGCGATGGTGGAGTTGAATAAGCGAGGCCTATGATCTTTAGGAGACAGCTTTGGACTGACTTACTTAAAGGGGTTGTAAAGGTTTGTTTTTTATTTTCTAAATAGGTTCCTTTAAGCTAGTGCATTGTTGGTTCACTTACCTTTTCCTTCGATTTCCCTTCTAAATGTTTTTTTTCCTTTGTTTTCTTTGTCTGAATTTCTCACTTCCTGTTCCTCCTCAGTAAGCTGTTCAGTAAGCTGTTCTGACTGACTTTCCACCGCTCAGATGATGGTGTATAGCTTACTGAGGAGAAACAGAAAGTGAGAAATTCAGACAAAGAAAAAAAACATTTAGAAGGGAAATCGAAGGAAAAGGTAAGTGAACCAACAATGCACTAGCTTAAAGGAACCAATTTAGAAAATAAAAAACAAACCTTTACAACCCCTTTAAGGTAGGGGTGCTTAGAAAAAAAAATTGATGGGATCTTATGCCAGATTTTCTTAAGAACATAGGGCCAGATTCACAGCCAAGATACGACGGAGTATCTCAGATACTCCGTCGTATCTCTCAGAGTATCTATGCGACTGATTCATAGAATCAGTTACGCATAGATAGCCCTTAGATCCGACAGGTGTAATTGTTTTACACTGTCGGATCTTAGGATGCAATACCGCGGCCGCCGCTGGGGGGAGTTTGCGTAGTAAACCAGCGTCGGGTATGCAAATTAGGAGTTACGGCGGATCCCCGACGGATTTTCACATTCGGTTTGTCGCTGCTAGTCTAGTTTTCCGTCGCAAAGTTAGTCGTCGTTTTTGGTGCCCTAACCTTACACAGCACACGTATGTGCTGTATAAAGTATGGCCGTCGTTCCCGCGTTGAAATTTAAAATTTTTTCCTTCTTACGTAAGACGTCCGGGAATACGGAAGTACGCTACGCACGTCGCCGTTCGAAAAAATGACGTCACTTCGCACAAAGCACGGCGGGAAATTCAAAAGGGAGCATGCGCAGTAGGTCCGGCGCGGGAGCGCGCCTAATTTAAATGGCACACGCCCCTTTGAATTACGCGGGCTTACGCCGGAGGCTGCCGGCGTAGGTTTTCATTGCAAGTGCTTTGTGAATCAGGCACTTGAGATGAAAACTTGTGGCGGTGTAACTACGATACGTTACGCCGCCGCACTTCTACGTGAATCTGGCCCTTAGTAGCTTGGAATGGTAATTTCAGCAACATCAGATTTTCAAACACTAAAAATAATCGACCCTCAACATACTGCTTGTACAAAATTACAAAACCTCCCTATGATTTATACATGAGGCAAAGAAGTAAATGAGAAGGGAGATATCAGTAAGGCCCCTTTCACACTGGGGCGGGAGCCGCGGTGGCGGTATAGCGCCACTAAAAATAGTGGCGCTATACCGTCGGATTTGCTGCAGGATTTGCTAACCCCCGCTAACGGCCGATAAGGGGGTAAATACCGCCCGCAATGCGCCTCTGCAGAGGCGCATTGCGGGCGGTATTGCCGCGGTTTCCCATTGTTTTAAATGGGAAGGAGCAGTAAAGGAGCGGTATACATACCGCTCCTCTCAACGCTCCCAAGATGCTGCTGGCAGGAGATTTTTTTCTCTCCCGCCAGCGCATCGCCTCAGTGTGAAAGCCCTCAGGCTTTCACATTAAGTATGCAGTGCAGGAGTTTTTCAGGCGGTATAGCAGCGCTATTTTTAGCGCTGTACCGCCTGAAAAACTCCTCAGTGTGAAAGGGGTCTAAGGATCACATGAGAATCAAACTGAAATAAAAAACCTGGTTTTGCTTAACCATCTCATATTAAAAAAATATTGTTAATACAACTCGCTGTATACATAAGAAAGATATATATTTATTGATATCAGACAAACAAAAATAAAAATAAAAACCAACATATAAAAACTGGTGATTATCATACAATGACACTCATACTAGTTAAAAAGCCATGTCCACCTCATATGTGCATTTATCTATGACCAAAGGCAACAAACAAGTATTATCAGCTTTGGCATAATTGGAGAAAACATATTATCTGCTTTGTTTTTACGCTTACTATAAAAGGTAATATATGTTGAATAATTGAGCAAGCAGAAGAGATGACAAAACCAGATGAGTTGAGCCAAACTAGAAGCAGAGATAAAAAGATGAGGAAGATGTTGATGGTTTCCTGATGATGTGGAATTAGAGTGGTTTTTCATTTGAGCATTTCATTTTGGCTTGAATGAAAATGGACTTCTATTTGGAATTTTTTCTTCCATCTATTTAAAACAAACTGCCAAAGACACAATGCTAAACCTGCTTAACAGAACACTGCATCTTGTCCAGGGAGAAAGTCTGGTCATCCAGGGGTCTAAAGGGAATTGTTTCCTCCCTTGTATCATATGGGGGGGTTTATTTTGTCCTTTTCTGGGCAAAGACTCTCAAAGCTGCCGGATTTAATTTTTTAGCTACTATTTGAAATTTACAGAGCCATTGTGCTTCTCCAGTGAGTTGCCTTCATTAGCTGGGCTTCCTCTATTTAACAGCTAATGAACTTGCCTAGCTAGTTGGAAAAAAGGCTTGTTAACCACTTGAGATCCGCGCTATGGTCGAAAGACGTCCACAGCGCGGCTCTCAAGTGCCAGGTGGACGTCCTGTTGTTCTTGTTCCCTGTGCACGCCACTGGGGGCGCGCAGCGGGGAAACAACGTGCCTGACGCATCGTTCGGGAGCCGATGCGAGTGCCTGGCGGCCGCGATGTCCGCCAGACACACGCGATCGTCGGTTACACAGCAGAGACGTGGAGCTCTGTGTGTAAACACAGAGCTCCACGTGCTGTCAGGGAGAGAAGAGACCGATCTGTGTCCCTTTACATAGGGACACAGCATCGGTCACCTCCCCCAGTCAGTCCCCTCCCCCCACACAGTAAGAACACAATGAGGGAATACATTTAACCCCTTCCTCGCCCCCTAGTGTTAACCCCTTCACTGCCAGTCACATTTATACAGTAATTAGTGCATTTTTATAGCACTGATCGCTGTATAAATGTGAATGGTCCCAAAATTGTGTCAAAAGTGTCCGATACGTCCGCCGCAATATCGCAGCCCTGGCAAAAAAATCGCAAATCGCCGCCATTACAAGTAAAAAAATAAAATAAAAAAATCATAAATCTATCCCCCATTTTGTAGGCGCTATAACTTTTGCGCAAACCAGTCGCTTATTGCGATTTTTTTTTTTTTTTTACAAACATACGTCCAAAAATACGTATCGGCCTTAACTGAGAAAAAAAATAGTTTTTTTTAAAAAAAATTGGGATATTTATTATAGCAACAAGTAAAAAATATATACATTTTTTTTAAAATTGTCGCTCTTTTTTTGTTTATAGCGCAAAAAATGAAAACCGCAGAGGTGATCAAATACCACCAAAATAAAGCTCTATTTGTGGGGAAAAAAGGACCTTAAATTTTGTTTGGGAGCCACGTCGCACGACCGCGCAAATGTCAGTTAAAGCGACGGAGTGCTGGAAGCTGAAATTTCGCCTGGGCACGAAGGGGGTTTATGTGCCCAGTAAGCAAGTGGTTAAACAGAAAATGATAAGTGGTTAAACAGTAAATGATATAGCTACTACCTTGAATATTGCTTTGCAGCCCAAGACAAGTATATTTAACAAAGAAAAACAGATGACAACTTAAAAATTTGGATTTTCATTTACTTTGAGTCACAGGGACAATGGTCACCAAGACACCTGAATCTCCCTAGCAGGCACACAAACGTAAATGAAAATCTAACCCATTCCAATTCTATCCAAATCTATAAAAAGATTGTGGCTTTATATTCACATTAATGTAATTTCATAGGTTATTTTTAAATTTTGTAGATCTGCTGCTATAATAAAAATAATACCTAGTAAAACTATCATGAAGGTTCAGATGCTCTTGCATCATCACTCTGTTACACAAGCTTCTGGTGGCCATGCAGATGCTCATTGCACAGACATGATCCACTGTTGCCACCAACAAGAAACCTGCTTTTAGAAATGCTATGCAGCCATCACTGGAGTGATTACATATAGGCAGGAAGTAGCCAGGAAATGGCCACAAAGCCAATGCAGGAGATCAGTAGACTGAAATACAACAAAGAATAAAAAATACTGAATTTTTCGGCATATAACACGCACAGGCGTATAACACGCACCCTGGGCTAGATTCACAGAGCAAGTACGCCGGCGTATCTACTGATACACCGCCATACTTTCAAATTTTTCCGCGTCGTATCTTTAGTTTGAATCCTCAAACCAAGATACGACGGCTTCTGGCTTCGATCCGACAGGCGTACGGCTTCGTACGCCTTCGGATCGTAGGTGCAATACTTCGGCGCCCGCTGGGTGGAGTTCGCATCGTTTTCCACGTCGGGTATGCTAATTAGCTTTTTCCGTCGATCCACGAAGGTACGCGCGGCCGTCGCATTCTCTTACGTCGTCGCTAGTCGGCTTTTCCCGGCGTATAGTTAAAGCTGCTATTTTGCGGCGTATAGATAGACTTGCCATGTTAAAGTATGGCTGTCGTTCCCGCGTCGAATTTACATTTTTTTTTTGCGTAAGTCGTCCGTGAATAGGAAAGGACGTAACTCACATCTAAGTTCAAAAAATTACGTTGGTGCGAAGTCATTTCACGCAAAGCACGGCGGGAAATTTCAAAATGGAGCATGCGCAGTTCAATCGTCGCGGGGACGCACTTCATTTAAATGATTCATGCCCCCTACCCGCCCAATTTAAAATACGCGCCGAGAGATACACTACGCCGCCGTAACTTACGGCGCAAAATCTTCCTGGATTCGACTTAGAGCCAGGTAAGATACGGCGGCGTAGCGTATCTCTGATACGCTGCGCCAGGGCAATTCTATGTGAATCTGGCCCCCTATCTTTTTTTTTTTTTTTTCCAATTGATTTTATTAAAGTTTTCACAACATACAGAAAAGAAAATTTAAACAGACAAGACAAAGACATACAATTACACAGCTCAATTGTACATAAATTATACAGGAAACTTTGTGCTGCAATTCACTACCACAGTGCGCTTCAGTTGCAATGTCAGGCATGATGGGGGCAGGGGTGCACCTAGCCACCAGTATGGCACTAACTCACGTGTCGACACCTGAGACTAATCCATATCAGCAGTGGGACCTAGGTTAAATGATAGACGTGATGGTTATATGGAATAATCAGCCAGCAGTTTCCGACTCAGCCAACCAGGCTCGCCAAACTTTATCATACTTCTGTGGACATCCACGGTTGAAATATGTATCCTTGTACAGGGGGAGGCTGGAGTTGACCAGACGTCTCCACTGCATCAGGCAGGGGGGCGTGGATTTCTTCCAGTGCATAGCAATATTCTTACGTGCATAAAAAAGTATCAGGCTTATCAGTGTACGTTTAGCTGAGGATGGAACAATGTTTTCAACGATACCCAGGAGGCAGACCTCCATTGCCAGGGGCAGTTGAACTGCTGCAACCTTGTTAACCAATGTTAGCACCTCCTCCCAATATTGTTTCACTACAGGGCATTGCCAGAAGATGTGAGAGAAGTCGCCAGGGGAGGCGCTGCATCTCCAACACTCCGGGGAGTGCGCAGGGTTCATTTTATGAAGTCTATGCGGGGTGAAGTATGCTCTATGCACAATTTTAAATTGCACTAGTCTGTCCCGAACCGAGACCAGGGTGCTAAAGGGGAGGTCCCACACGTCGTCCCAATCGTCCGCATCCAATGTGGGTATGTCACTCTGCCACCTGGATCTCAGCCCGTCCAGGGGAGGGAGAGACACAAAGGTCAGGTAGGAGTACAAGCGCGAAGTGGGCTTCGCCTCACAACCAAACCTAAGTGTTCTCTCCAGCTCCGACTGGGCCACGATGCATGTTGACCAAGGAAATTGAGCTGTAAACGCATGTGACAGTTGGTGATGTCTGAAAGCATAATGTGGAGGTAGATTAAATGTGGACCGGAGCTCCTCGAAGGGCATCAACTCATTTTGCGAGACAATGTGTGACATCAACTTGATGCCGCGTCCCGACCACGCAACAGGATCTGGAAGTCTATAGAAGTGGTCTAAGGTAGGGTTCAGCCAGATAGGGGCATTGGGGGAAACCTCGGTGGGTTTACCATTTTTCAATAGCTAGCCCCGTCCGCCATGCCCGTAGCGTGGTAAGCATGGAAGGTGTCAGGGGTACGGCGCGCTTGGACCCCGGAACAACAAGAACCGGAGGGCCTCCAGCGAACCGACCACCGAGGCTTCCAGGGCAGTGGAGGTGTTAGTCCCGTCCGGGCGTAACCACCAGGCCGCGGTCACCAACTGGGTTGCCAGAAAGTATTTGTAGCAGTCGGGGAAT
Source organism: Rana temporaria (assembly GCF_905171775.1). Taxonomy (NCBI): domain Eukaryota; kingdom Metazoa; phylum Chordata; class Amphibia; order Anura; family Ranidae; genus Rana; species Rana temporaria. The sequence goes on from NC_053491.1 coordinate 164,189,803, forward strand.
GCCATTCCCCCCTGCGTCCGAGGCCTCATTAACGTTGCCAGTTTGTATCGTGGCGGAGAGGTGCCCCAAATGAAAGAGGAGAAAATTTGGTTTAATTTGCAAAAGAAGGACTTGGGCACCCACTGAGGGGAGTGGCGGAAGAGGTATGTAAGCTTTGGGACGATTTTCATTTTAAGGAGATTAACCCTTCCCCAAACAGATAGCGGGAGATTTTCCCCAGGCCTTAATCCTCGACCTGAGTCTCCAGGAGGACTGGGGTCAAATTTAGTAAAATAAAGTCTGTGGCCAAGGCTGAAACATGTACTCCTAGGTACTTGAATGAATCAACCCAACAGAGAGGATTATCAGGTGGGGAGGTAGACCTGGCCGCTTGGTCAATCGGGAAGAGCAGCGACTTGGACCAGTTCACCCTGAGTCCAGTCACCAAGGCGAACGCGTCCAGCACAGTCAGTGCACCCCGCAGCGAGGGACCCGCGTCATTTAAGAATAGCAGCATATCGTCCGCGTACAGGGCCACCCTCTCCTCCAGCAAGCCCACACGAAGTCCTCTAATAAGTGGTGAGGTGCGGAGAGCCTCCGCCACCGGTTCAATGGCAAGGGCAAAAAGGGCTGGAGAGAGAGGGCAACCCTGCCTCGTTCCCCGGTAAAGCCTGAAGGGGACAGATAGTCCCCCATTCAGACGCACCGAGGAGGTGGGAGCCCTGTAAATTACCTGAAGCCAGTCGATAAACCGTAAGGGGAATCCCATTCTTCGCAACGTTTCCCATAGAAAAGGCCATTCGACCGTGTCGAAGGCCTTTTCGACGTCCAACGAGGCCACAGTCCTCGTTCCTACGTTTAGGTGTTGGGTGTGTATGTTGGTGAAAAGCCTTTTGAGGTTCACATCCGTGGACCTCCGGGGCATGAAACCCGTCTGATCTGAGTCTATTACCGTGGGCAGCATGGGATATAGTCGAAGGGCGAGAAGTTTAGTCAGGATTTTAAAGTCGGTGTTGAGGAGAGCAATGGGCCGGTACGAAGCACACAGAGTTGGGTCCTTGGGAGGTTTGTATATCAGTGTCAAGTGTGCATGGTACATGGACAAAGGGAGATTCCCGTCTGTCAGGCTTGAAGTGTATATCTGGGCCAACAGGGGGGCCAAGAGGCCCACATGTGCCCTGTAAAAATCTAGGGGGAGTCCATCTGGGCCAGGCGCCTTCCCCGGCGGGAAGGACTGAATGGCGTTCTGTACCTCAAGGGCCGTGATCGGTCTAACCAAAGTCTCTCTCTCCCCGTCCGAAAGCCAGCCTAGTGCCAACGGGTCCATCAAAGCATTCAGGGACTCGGGTCGGAAGTCTGTGGGCAAACTGGAGGAATACAATGTCTTATAGAAATCTCCAAAGGTTTGGAGAACATCTTGTTGGGAGGACACGGTTCCCCCCTTAGGAGTCTGAAGGGACGAGATTGTCGTGAGGGGTTGGTCGTGTTGGGCCATCATAGCCAGCAGGCGACCATTGCGGTCCCCTTGTTCAAAGGCCCGCTGCTTGCCCTTGTGGATTTCCAGGCGCGTTGCCTCTGCCAGATGTAGCTGCATGTCCCTTTGGGCCACCATCAGAAGATCAAAGTGATCCGGGGTGGGGTCCAATTGTATCTGTCAGTGCTGTCAGTGGCGATGCGTTCTAGCTCACGAGTCTGGGCCGAGTGTTGTTTCTTGACATTGGCTATGGAGGAGATGTATTGCCCTCTAGTGTATGCCTTAAAGGCATCCCAGACAACCCCGGGGGAGGAAGTTCCTGCGTTATGTACCCAGAACTCAGAGAGTATGGGGGGTAAGGTTTCAGCTATGTCGGGGTGAGTGACCCACTGCGCTCCCAGCCGCCAAAGCGCAGCACTGCGCGATGTCGGAGACCGGAGCTCTACTACCAAAGGATTATGATCCGACAGCCCGCTAGGAAGATATTCCGCCCCCAACACATCCGCTAACAGTGCGGGGTTGGAGAAGGCCAAATCTATCCGAGACGCCGTCTTGTAAGAAGCCGAGAAGCACGAATAAGCCCTCGCCCCTGGGTGCTTCCATCTCCAGATCTCCTCCAAACCCACCGCCTGAGCCCAGGCAGGCAGGTCTAGGGATCTATGTTTAGGCGGCACCGGTCTATCTAAATCATGCGACAGTATAGAATTGAAGTCCCCCATTATCAGAACCCTCCCCGGACAAAACGGGGTAATCTTATCCATCACCTCGTAGAGTAAGGCAGGTGAGAAGGGGGGGGATGTAGAGGTTAACAATGATGTATCTCTGAGCCCAAAGCGTGAAGACCAATATCACATATTTACCTAGGGGGTCCGTACGGACCTCCTCAATCACACAAGGGAAATTTTTGTGAATAAGGATTGACACCCCCCTGGCATAAGTAGAATAAGTAGCATGTATCGCCCGTTGAACCCATGGCTTTTTAAGAGTTAGGATCTTGCTGCCCATAAGATGAGTCTCCTGAAGCAGAATGAGCTGGGGTGAGCGGGTTTTTAGGTACTGGAAGAGGGTGGCGCGTTTAAACTTGGAGTTCAGGCCCCTGACATTCCAAGAGAGGATGGAGAATGAGTCAGGCGAGCGGTCAGCCATTCGGTAGAATAGGCAAAAAATGGACAGGATAACTATCTAGGCACACCCCAGGGCATCCCAGGGGCAGCAAGATCCCAAGCACACAGCACTGTACATTGCAAGTATCTATGTATGGCACATTCAAAAGGCAGTAAAAGTCATTGAGCGTAGCACACTGAACAGACAACAATAAGAACAACATTCCCAGGCACTGAGTGCCTATCCTACTATGTCCCGGCCCCCGAACAACGGTCAGGAGGGGCGGGAATAGTTTTTCCCCAATAAACAGTCAAAAAAAGTGTAAATGAGCCCCTAAAAATTGGGGGCCCTACACAACAGGCGCCAGGTCGCCTACTTTGGTACCCGGGCAGCGGATATAACACAGACCGACGGTCGGTGTCCAGGCTATTAATAGCAAACGTGTCCAAAAAAAAAAAAAAACACAACAGCGGAGGGGGTGATTCACACAGGGGGGGGGGTAGCAACCTGGAGTGCCACCACGTCCGTGGGCCGAGAAGGTGTATCCTAGCTTGTGCACTGAGCAGCCACCGCTCCTATGGACCATAAGAGAGCTGATTCCTGAACAGAGCAATGCAGAGCTGCCTCTTCCCAGAGTCCATTAAGGAGGAGGGGGCCTGTGGGAGGTCGGGGTCACATATGTATACAGGAAAAAAAAATGATGGAAAGTAAAAATTAAAATACGAGGCAAGAAAGAAAAAAAAAAAATTGGGAAAGGGACCACAGGTATATGCATAGGGAGCAGGGAGAGGATGGCGGAGCCAGAGTCTAGTGTCAGGAAACATCGCAGGTAGGCCAGTCAACCTGCAGAGATCCACCAGTATAGGGAGTGGGGAGGAGGGGGGGCAGCCCTGATTGCTGTAAAACAGGGCCTGAGCGGCACATAAAAAGGGAACAGAAAAGTAAAAATGTTAAAAATGTGAGCAGAGAGAAAAAAAAAAAGGGATGCATCCAGGGGATGGGAGCCAGTGCAGGCACAGGGGGCAATATCGAAAGGTGGCAATGCTGGCCGTCTCGCCAGATGGGGGGAGGCTGACATCACAGGGGGAGCCAAGTGGACAACAAAGAAGAATACTTGCCACGAAGTGAAGACCCTCAGCGACTCTCCAGCCACGACATGGCCGCCTCTGGATCCATGAAGAAGCGTGTGCGGTCCCCGTCGATCACTCGCAACTTGCTGGGATAGAGTAGGCTAAATTTGAGGCCTTGATCCCGCAGGCATCTTCTCACCTCTGTGAAGGAGCGGCGTCGGTGCTGCACCTCTGGAGAGTAGTCAGGGAACAACATGATCTTGGCTCCGTTGTAGAGTAGGTCTCGCTTCTCTCTGGCAGCAGCAAGGATACGGTCCCTGTCTCTGTAATTTAGCAGGCGGAGGAGGAAAGTCCGAGGAGGGGCTCCCGGGATCGGAGGCTTGGGGGGGACCCGGTGAGCTCTTTCCACAACGAAAGTAGGCGGCATGGCCGGCAGGCCCAGGAGGTCAATCAGGAAAGTCTCGGTGAATTCTGCAGGCCTGGGGCCCTCCGCCCTCTCAGGGAGGCCAAGGATCCTAATATTATTCCTCCTGAGCCTGTTTTCGGTGTCTATAGATTTCTCTTGCAGGGCCTTAACCTGGAGTTGCAGGGCATGCAGGTCTCTGGAGTCAGCTCGTGTGGAATCCTCCAGCTGTGAGATGCGGCCCTCCGCCTCCATGAAGCGGGCCCTAAATTTGTCCATGTCATGGCGGATCAAGCTGACATCCGCAACTAGGTGGTCAATTTTGACCATGACTGAATCCCGACCCTCCTTGATCGCCGCCAGAAGCTCAGCATGCGAGGCGGCGTGGGATGGCTGCGGATTAGGGGAGCTGGAGAGCAGCCAACATCTCCTGTGCTGGAAGCCTCGTGGGCAAGATGGCCGCCGCAGCTCGGTCCCCTGTCCCCCCGGAGGAGCGTAGCTTACCCGGAGACAGTGGAGGGGTTCTCGGAGTACCGGGTGCCCTCTTGCGCCCCAGGGTGTCGGGCTGATGGGAACTGGAAGAAGGAAACAGCGCTGAAAAACTGCCCAGGATAACGGTAGGAGCGGAGCTCAGCTAGCACACGTCTGGTCTCGTTCACATCCCGGCCACGCCCCCTGGCCCCCTATCTTTAAGAGGGAAGTTTCAGGAAAAAATAATTCCACAGCCCACTGCGTATAACACGCAGGCACAGTTTACCCTTTATTTTCAGGGTAAAATAAATACAATAGGTGTTGTTTGTGAAATTCAGTCCTTTTGAAAGTGCCATTCAGTTAGGGATTTCAACTACTTTAACAACTGAAGTATCATTTCATAACTGAATGTTACAGCTGAGATTCCAACTTTCAGTTTAATTGCAAAGCTTTTGTTTGGGTTTCTTCTTTATCAAATGTTCAGAAGCACATTAGACATATTCAAGTTGAACACTTTTCCATAACAGTTTATTTTCTATTAAAGCAACAATAGATAGCTTATAGTCATTATTTCCTGGATGGCAGTGTCAAATATCATTGAAAGCTGTGTTCTTATAAATTTAGACTTCCACTACCTTCTTGGACGCACTTTCCTCATCTGAAGTAATACTCAAGGGAAATGCTTTCAATAAGGTTTTTGCCTGCAGGCTTTGAAAACAAATATATAATGCTCTATTTTTGTGTCATTTTTAATGATGCACATGTTTTGCAAACTGTGTTGAGTTGGCATTACTTACATAAGGTTATATAACTAGGGCTATGTTACAGAGTTACATAGTAGGTTAGGCTAAAAAAAAGTCAATAGTCCACCCTGTTCAACCTGTGTGGGTGCATGTGTATCAGTGTCTATAATGCTTTACCATATCCCTGTATGTTGCGTCCTTTGAGGCTTTGTACACACGACCGAACATGTCTGCTGAAACTGGTCCGCTCACGTCGCCGCCTCATGGTTGCGGCGACGGCGCAGCCACGTCACCGCGTATCCTGTCCGAGCGGATTTCGGTTAGATGGTGTGTACAACCATCAGACCGAAATCTCAGAGTGGACATGTCCGATGAAAATGGTCCGCGGACCGTTTTCATTGGACATGCCCCCCTCGTGTGTACGAGGCCTAAGATGTACATCTAAAAGTATTTTAAAGATATCCATACTCCCCGCAGTCACCACCACGTGTGGGAGAGGGTTCCATATTATTATTGCCCTAACAGTGAAGAATCCCCTACTCAGTTTAAGGTTAAACCGCTTATTCTCCAGTCCCATTGTGTGGCCCCTTGTCCTTTTACACTCCCTATGACTGAATAGTTTATTTCCTATGCTGGGTTCCCCATTGAAATATTTGTAGATCCTCTCAAGCATCTTCTCTCCAGCGAGAATACATTTTTTAGTGTTTGCAGCCGTTCCTCGTAATGGAGGTCCTCCAGTTCCTTTATTCGTTTTGTTGCCCTTCTTTGGACTCCCTCCAGCACATCCCTTCAGAACTGGACTGAAAACTCCAGATGAGGTCTGACCAGAGTTTGATAAAGTGGCAGAATTATGGTTTTGTCCCAGGAGTATATCCTTTTTTATGCATGCTAATATTCTACCGGCTTTGGAAGCTGCCGCTTGGCACTGCATGCTGTTGCACAACCTGTCATCTACTAGTACCCCTAGATCCTTTTCCATCCTTGACTCCCGCAGCTGTACTCCACCTAGTGAATATTTGTAATTTATGTTTTTTGGCCCCAAGTGCATTACTTTACATTTCTCCACATTAAACATAATTTTCCTTTGTCTGCCCACTCCTTTGTTTTATTCAGGTCATTCTGCAAAATTTCCATGTCCTGATGAGAGTTTATTACTCTGCTTAACTTTGCGTCATCTGCAAAAACTAAGACTGAACTATTTATCCCATCCTCTATGTTGAAAAGAATTGGTCCCAAGACAGAACCTTGGGGTACCTTACTCACTACTCCAGACCAGTCTGAGTACATGTTATTTACCACTACCCTTTGGACCCGTCCCTGTAATCATTTTTTTACCCAAGCACAAACCCTATGGTCTAAGCCTGCAGACCTTGGCTTGTAAACTAAGCATTTATTGGGGACTGTTCTAAATGCTTTTGCAAAGTCCAGATACACCACATCTACAGCCCTCCCCATATCTAGATGGCAGCTTACTTCCTCGTAGAATGTTAGCAGATTGGTCTGGCAGGAACGTTCCCTCATAAATCCATGCTGATTACCACTAATGATATTTTTCTCCTCTGTAAAACTTATGTCTTTGTCCTTTTTTGAATATTGGTACCACATTGGCTTTTCTACCAATCCTGTCATTATCTTGTCCACAAAGATCAGGAACAATGAGTCCGGACCCTGTTAGCCACATGGGTATGTGTGTTGTTGTGCCACTAACACTACAGTCGCTGTAGATAAACTCTTCTTATGCCACGTACACACGACCATTTTTCGGGTTATAAAAAATGAAGTTTTTAAGGGTATAGAAAAAACTAAGTTTTTTTCAACCCGATCATTAAAACGGCCTTGCCTACACACGATCTTAAAAAAAAAATGCTCTAGCAAACCACGGTGACGTACAACACATATGACGGCACTATAAGGGGAAGTTCCATTCAGATGGCCCCCCTTTGGGCTGCTTAAGCTGATTTCATGTTAGTAAAAGATGATTCACGCTTTTCTGTGTGTTACACCGTGATGAATGTGCTTACTCCATTATGAACGGTAGTTTTACCAGAACGAGCTCTCCCGTCTCATAACTTGCGTCTGAGCATGCACGTTTTTTTTCATGTCGTTAAAGCCCACACACGACCATTTTTTACAACCTTAAAAACGACAACGTTAAAAACGTCGTGAAAAATAGAGCATGTTCGAAAAAAAAATTGCCCATTTAAAAAAAAATGCTCTGAAGCCCACACACGATCGTTTTTTAATGACATAATAAAACGTAATTTTTTAGAACCCGAAAAACGGTTGTGTGTACGCGGCATAATTCTTGTGTAAAAACTCTGGAGGAGAAGGCATTTAGTACAGTTGCCTTCTTTGTGTCATCTGCAACCATCCTCTCCTCCTCCTCCTCATCCCCCTGTGCAATGTGCTCTGTTTTTGTCTTTTTACTATTAATATATCTAAAAAACTTTTTTGAGTTATTTTTACTTTCTTCCTCTATGTGTCTCTCGTAATCTTTTTTAGCCGTTGATTGCAATTTTACATTTCCTGTTGCATTCATTGTAGTGTAGAAATGCTGGGGTTGACCCATTCCTTTTATATTTTTTAAAGGCCATTCTTTTCTTCTTGATGAAGCTACTCACATTATGGTTTGAATTGTAGAATTTGAATTGTAGAATTCATAATCTTTGTTTTCAGACCTATACACTACAGTGTTACTTTAATTGTACAGTGATATTAAAACTTTTAACATTAAGTTGCTATATAACCCCATTTGCCAGGGACATTCCCTGTTTTGTGGGCTCTGTCCCCAGCAAACACACATCCCTGGAGGTGTCCCACTCCCCAGCTGGTAGACCTAAAGTCTGTCATTTTTTTTTATTGTGAAAAAACTTGTGGTTACCAGCTTCTCTCCCTGTCCACTACTTGTCAGACCTGTAGTGCAGAGCCATGGAGTCATTTCAGAACACTTCTCTTGGCTCTGAGCTACAGGTTAGACAGGTAGGAAGAGTTGCTTTTCCTATTGCCAGGCCATTCTGGTCAGCCAGTCCTTCTCCATCACAATGAAGACATGTACAGAGGAAGTGACAAGCAGTGACACATGCAAAAAGTGACCCTGGTGTGAAATAGTAAGGGTCTGTAACTTTCAAGTTAAATTTAGGGAACAATAAATAGCAATAGCTATTTACTTTATGCTCAGATAAACGTGAGTATATTTTGAAAGTGTTCAGTATGAAAAGCCAGAATAAATATTTCTGCTGAGAAATGTTGAGACCTATTACTGTCCTGGGAATCAGTTACACTATATGAATAATGAATATCCAACTTTCTGGCTTATTTCCACTAAGGTGCTTCGTATACAGACAAGAAGCTGCTCTGATTGCTGTAATGACCTCCTTGTTGACACTGTGTGAAATATCCCATATGTGAATAAATCAGGTGTGGTGCAGCACAAGCTGTCCTGACTGAAGAGGCTGCGAAGCAAGGAACTCATATGTGATGGACACGGCGTCAGATCACTGCCACCTTCACCAACTTGTGACAGATGGCTGGTCAACCTTTCACCATGCTATCGCTGATACTTGATGATGCCACGCTCAACCTCACCTTGCACAAATACTTTCCAGCTTTCAGGACCAAAATCTAAGTCCCAACAGACTGAGAGAGATTATCACAGGGTTTGGTTAACTACGCAATTAATCCTTTACATTGCCACCATATATTTTTATTGAAAGATTTCAAACATTCACAATATTAATGTAGCACTACCCCCGAAGGAGCTGCTGGTTTGATTTGGGTGTCATGTTACCTCTAATTCTCCGCCGTCTAGGGTACTGGATGAGAGCTGTAAGAAATGAATGTCCACACTGTAGATATCTTTTTCTGTGCTTTATTACCCAACGGGGTAAAAATGGTAAACGTAGTAGTAGGTGAGAAGAAGTGGTAGGTAATTTATTCAGGCATGTAACTGGGTTTCGGAAGCAGTCCTGCTTCCAACGACAACTTTCGTCGCCACTCTAGCCAGAGTGGGTATGGTGCATCTGGATAGGCCACTCTCAAAGGCCTAGCAGCCAGAGTGTCACTCTGGAACTTTAGCAAAGTCTCTGCCACAGACCTTCCCAAAGGTGGAGATATTCTTGGTCCAAAATCCTTCTCAACACTGGATTAAGCACCCGGATCTCCCTTGAACAGTTTGTTTTATTTCAGTACTGATATAGGCGACCATTGTCCAGCCTCTCAGAAACAATGTGTCCTTCGATGAAGCAGTAGGCCTCTCCTGAGATATCAGCCTCATGCTCGGTATTCCCTCAGAAAGGTTCTTCATCGATCGGCTTCGTCCCTCAGGACGGACAGCACAGGACAACTCTGCAACCGCACACTCAGTCTACCCACTGAGCCCACAAAGCAGATTATTTGCTCCAGGCCAACGTGGTCCTGGAGCCAGGATCACTGCAACACGCACCCCGGCCAGGAGGGCCACACACGGGGGTGGTGGGACGACTGCCCAGGCGGATGGCGGCAAAGACAACCCCGAACCAATGGTGTCTGCCCCCTAAATACCCCTCCCCAGCATGCACAGCAAGGCGATCTACCCTCCTGCTGAGGAGAAATATCGACACTACCCTGACTTTACTGCTGCCACCTGTCGGTCTGGGGTGTGAGGCTCCTCAGACAATGACAGTGGACACATACAGTACACCCAAAGTTGGAACAGAGGCCCTGAATTTAGCCAAATAAACACGGTCAGAGGCAACTAACTTTCTGGCTACCCTCTAAATTTACAGCAGCACCAGCTATGAACAGTAGCAGGGAGCTGCATTAAAAATAGCAATTATGACTTAAAAATAAACATGTGTAACACACTGTCAGCACAGACAGGTATATCCAAGGTTTACCTTATGATAGAGCTCTTCAAAGAGACAGTAATTCTTTAAATTGTGCGTTAGTGCATTAGTGACAATATTAATATTAATTTTGATTTTAAATTATTGTTTAATAAAAAAAAATCTGAAAAAATGTTGTATATAAAATATTTACAGAAGAAAAAGTATTACAAAAGAAAATAAGAGACAATAATGCAACTGAAAACAAAAAGTATTCAAGATTAAGTAAAATAATTAACAAAGTCCTGCTTCAGCAAAGTCCGATCAATATACAAGATGGATCAGCGGCTTTCAAATCTTGGTAGATATTCCTTGCTTTGATGTGAAACAATAGCTGTTGGCTGCAAGTACAGCCCCTCTGTTTTTTTTTTCCATGAGGGTATTGGCAGAAATTATCTGACCAATTATGAGGCAGAGGAGTGTCCGATGGGATGTCACAAGTTTATGAACATAGAGTGGCTACTCCTTACAAACAGTTTTATTAAGATATTAATATCTTTGAAAATGTACAGGTTGCATTCTAAGAACCTGTAAATTATTGTCCAGCATGGAATTTCCTTTCCAGAGATACTAAACATGATGAGCCAGATCCACGTAGATCGGCGTAATTTTAAGCAGGCGTAGCGTATCGTATTTACGCTACGCCGCCGCTACTTTAAGAGGCAAGTGCTGTATTCTCAAAGCACTTGCGTCTAAAGTTACGGCGGTGTATCGTAAATGTGTCGGCGTAAGGGCGCGGAATTCAAATGACAAGATGTGGGCGTGTTTTATGTTAATTCTACTTGACCCCACGTAAATTACGTTTTTTTTTTACGGCGCATGCGCCGTCCATGGGGGTATCCCAGTGTGCATGCTCGAAATCACGTCTCAAATAGTCAATGCTTTCGACGTGAACGTAATTTACGCAAACCCCTATTCGCGAACGTTTTACGCAAACGACATACACAACGGAAAATTCTACGCTGGCCCGACGTCCATACTTAACATTGCATACGCCTCATAGACCCAGGGGTAACGTTACACCCAAAAAAAGCCTTACGTAAACGACGTAAAAAAATGCGCCGTCGGACGTACATTTGTGGATTGGCATATCTAGCTAATTTGCATACTCTACGCGGAAATCAACGGAAGCGCCACCTAGCGGCCAGCGTAAATATGCACCTAAGATCCGACAGCCTCCTAAGACGTACGTCAGTCAGATCTAGCCCCCATTCAGTCGTATCTTGTTTTGTGAATACAAAACAAAGATACGACGGGGCATATCAATAGATACGCCAACGTAACTTCTTTGTGGATCTGGGCCGATATCTCTCTGGGAGACAGCTTAAGTGTGATCTTGACCTATTCAGTATTTTCTTCCACATTCAAATATATAAATACTAGTAATATAGCTTGGTCCTGTCAGATTTTGAAACTGTGAGTTGGACACCGGTCTCCTACAGGTCATTTCAGGCCTATATGATTTCTACAATATCAATAAGCCCTGGGTAACACAATTAATTTCATGCCATGTACTCTTAATGGGTTTTATACCCTGAGGCTCCGAGCTTGACAGAATAAAATTGTTTTATGGTTCTACGATGGCTAATCCTAAATCCCTCAGTGGGAAGTGCTAATAACCTTGGCAGATGTTTATTGTTATTATCTCAGGAGTAATGAAATACACTGAAGTTTTTGATCCTACAAGAAAAGATAGACAACAAGGTCTATCCACAGACTACCCCAGCTAAGGTATTTACAACAGGGGAATTAGTAAAGAGGATATCTGCTGGCTTTCTTAACCACTTACCCCCCGGACCATATTGCTGCCCAAAGACCAGAGTACTTTTTGCGATTCGGGACTGCGTCGCTTTAACAGACAATTGCGCGGTCGTGCGACGTGGCTCCCAAACAAAATTGGCGTCCTTTTTTTCCCACAAATAGAGCTTTCTTTTGGTGGTATTTGATCACCTCTGCGTTTTTTATTTTTTTGCGCTATAAACAAAAATAGAGCGACAATTTTGAAAAAAATGAATATTTTTTTACTTTTTGCTGTAATAAATATCCCCCAAAAATATATAAAAAAACATTTTTTTTCCTCAGTTTAGGCCGATACGTATTCTTCTACATATTTTTCGTAAAAAAAATCGCAATAAGCGTTTATTGATTGGTTTTGCGCAAAAGTTATAGCGTTTACAAAATAGGGGGTATTTTTATGGCATTTTTATTAATATTTTTTTTACTAGTAATGGCGGCGATCAGCGATTTTTTTTTCGGTATTGCGACATTATGGCGGACACTTCGGACATTTTTGACACATTTTTGGGACCATTGGCATTTTTTATAGCGATCAGTGCTATAAAAATGCATTAGATTACTATAAAAATGCCACTGGCAGTGAAGGGGTTAACACTAGGGGGCGGGGAAGGGGTTAAGTATGCCTGGGTGTGTTCTTACTGTGGGGGGGGGGTGGCCTCACTAGGGGAAACACTGATTTTCTGTTCATACATTGTATGAACAGAAAATCAGCATTTCCCCTGCTGACAGGAACGAGAGCTGTGTGTTTACACACACAGCTCCCGTTCCCCGCTCTGTACCGAGCGATCGCGTGTGCCCGGCGGCGATCGCGCCCGCCGGGCACACGCACGGGAGTCGGGGGCGAGCGGGGAGCGCGCGCGCGCCTCCGGCGGCGCGCACGCGCCCCCTAGTGGCGGCTATACGATAGGACGTATAGCTACGGGCTCTCGCCCAGGAGAGCCGACCTGCCGCCGTATAATGACGGTGCGCGGTCGGCTAGTGGTTAAATAATTAAACTGAAACTGAATGTTTAGGAGAGCTATCAGCTATTAAAGTGAAACTGAATAGCATATTCGGTTAATAGAAAATAAATAATACATAGTAATTATTAAATGTAATAATAATTTAATAATATTAACTATAATAAATGATTTAAGAATAAATCAGTGGCTGGTTGAGGTTGAGAGGAACTGTGTGTCCTCTCAATGGACGAATGAGAATGTTCTGGATGTTCCTGAGTACCGATGCTGAAAAAATCCTTTGACAGGGTGAATTGGAACTTCATGTTTGCAGTCCTGCATCATATGGATTTCGGAGACCGGCTAATTCAATGGATATCTAGTGTATACACAGCTCCGAGGGCTTCAGTTAAAGCAAACGGCATGTTTTTAGACCTTTTCGCTATATCTAACAGGACTCGCCAGGGCTGCCCTCTCTTGCCCCTGCTATTTGCCCTCTCATTGGAACCCTTCTTGAGTAGAGTTAGGCTAAATAAGGGTATATTACAGGTCTGCAGGTGTGAGCTTCACAGCACAAGGTATCCGCTTATGATATGCTCTTCTCTTTGACCAACCCCCATATCTCCTTACTGAACCTACTGACAGAATTTCACCGGTACAGTGCTCAATCTAACCTGAAAATTTATTTAAATAAGTCAGAGGCCATGGGAGTAGTTCTACCCCCCGCTCTGTCTCCTACCCTGCTGCAAAACGGTAACTTCAAGTTGACCTCTACAGCGTTAAAGAACATGGGTACCCAGGTCCTGTCTAACATTATTACGCTGAATTTCCCACCCCCTACTCAATAAAGTCCAAGCTCTTTTAGATAAATGGCATCAAGGCATACGCTGTTGGTTTGGACATTGCAACATTATTAAGAAGAGTGTCTTACCCAAGTATTTGTACTTTTCCAGCCTTTGCCTTTTCATATTTCCTCATCATTTTGTTGTAAAATTTTGCCCAGTTTACCAAGTTTATTTGGGCTCAAAAGCGACAGACTTTGTAGGCACCTTTTAACTTTACCTAAATTACGTGGGGGCATGGCAGCACCAGATGTGTTAAAATACTAACAGGCTGCACATCTAGGGGGGGGTTATTGACTGGTGCAGACACGTTGACCTATAGCTTTGGTATAGTTGCTATACCAAAGTTTCTTAAGACACACCCAAGCATAGGACCTATGCTCCATGTTTGCTCCCTGGCTTGTCATAACTCAGTGGTATCTTCCAGTCAATCTCCGTTACATCCTGTCTTAGGCAACCCTAGCTTCCCTCCATGCCTAAATGAGGGCCCGTTTTGTGAGCTCCTTGAGAAGGGTTACTTCCCATTTCCTCAATTCTGATACCTGCCCTTTTATCTTTGACATTGATGCACCCAGTTTGCTGTTTTGCTTTGTATTCCTTGAAGACACTACAGCTACATCATTTTCTTTGTGCCCTAGGTCTCCCCTAGGTCTGGACCTTCAAAAAAATCGATCCTCTGTCACTTACTTAATGCAGCCAAAAGTTGCGTTGCTGTAAAATTGAAGGATCCACATGCTCATTCCATCTCGTTGTGGCTCCACAGAGTTGAGGATGTTAACAGGCTGGAAGACTTGATCCTCACTGCCAAGAGCAGGCGGGAGCAATATATACAAAAATGTTGTCCTACTTGAACATGTTAATTTACTCTGATGAGGGTAAGGCTCTTCTAGAAATCTGTTCTGGGCATTGAATTCTCTCAACCTCCACATTTTCCTTGCATTCTCCAGCATGACACTCCTTCTACCCCTTTTTCCCCCCCCTTCATCCCCCATATTATTCTACTGTATATTCTCTCAATTTTTTAGCCCTCTATCTGCCTTTTTTTTTAAATCGGGTGTCCAATTAAGAATGCACTATGAATGATAACTAACACTACTGGATTCAGGAGATGTCTCTGCATACTATCTTAGCTTCTATAGGTACTCTCTTATCAAACGTGGCCTATGACTGACTCTCAGGTTTTTTTTCCCCACCTTTAGATTTGATATTTCCATTAACTAGACCTCCCCATATTCACCATCCAACAGACATTCAGTGTATGACACTCATTGGGTACTCTTGATGTTATATCATGCACTGCTTTGTTGGATACTTTATTTGTATAAATGAAATGTTTTATGGTCTTATCCTATCAGGGAAGTCACTTCCTTTTATAACAGCAAGACCAGGACTAGAGGTGATCAGAGGGGGAGACTGCCCTGGGTGGGGTGGTACCATGTGAGGGGGGCTCCCCGTGAAGAGTTGCTACTGCTACAATCTGACATAAGTATTAACAGCTGTCAGTACTGAGACGGAATGGACAAAGTAATTTTAGTAAATCAACCCCAATGTATGCTGTGCTTCACATTCTATACACCTGACAATTATGCACTGCACTCTAGAAGGTATGTTACATACTTCTGACCACTTTACTCTGTGCACAAGCCTGCATGTTACATAGCCCTGACTAGGTCACTTTAAATGCGGAACAATATGTTTCATAGGGGTTGATTTACTAAAGGCAAATAGACTGTTGAGCAACTGTTGAGCACATGATTGGATGATGAAGGTCAGCAGAGCTTCTGCTCATTTACTAAGCTCTGGAGCAAATGCAGAGTGCACAGTCTGTTTGCTTTAGTAATCAACCCCAATGTACATTACCTACTCCTGACCATGTGCTGCACTGTATAGTACATACCTTTTACGGTTGTATGTAGATGTTCATTACATACTGCTGACTACTACACTCTGTATGCTGTACATGACATACTTCTGACCACTGAATGCTGTACATTATAAACTCTTGACTGTTGCACTGTGTGAGATATTGTAGTTAAATATCCCTGACCAAAGTAATTATTGTATCAACAGTTGCTGGTTGCCAAGTAATCCATTACTATTTAAATTAGGTGCCCTTTTTAAGGTGGGCTCAGATAAAGTGTTAGCTCTGTGTCTATATTCTGTCTGCAGAAAAGCATATGTAATTGAAGTTTCACTTAAAAAAAAAAGAGAGATGTGCTGGGCTTCATATGTCTGTGAAACTCTTGCTTGCTGCACAATACTTAACCACTTACCCCCCGGACCATATTGCTGCCCAAAGACCAGAGTACTTTTTGCGATTCGGGACTGCGTCGCTTTAACAGACAATTGCGCGGTCGTGCGACGTGGCTCCCAAACAAAATTGGCGTCCTTTTTTTCCCACAAATAGAGCTTTCTTTTGGTGGTATTTGATCACCTCTGCGGTTTTTATTTTTTGCGCTATAAACAAAAATAGAACGACAATTTTGAAAAAAATGAATATTTTTTACTTTTTGCTGTAATAAATATCCCCCAAAAATATATAAAAAAACATTTTTTTTCCTCAGTTTAGGCCGATACGTATTCTTCTACATATTTTTCGTAAAAAAAAATCGCAATAAGCGTTTATTGATTGGTTTGCGCAAAAGTTATAGCGTTTACAAAATAGGGGGTATTTTTATGGCATTTTTATTAATATTTTTTTTACTAGTAATGGCGGCGATCAGCGATTTTTTTTTTTGGTATTGCGACATTATGGCGGACACTTCGGACATTTTTGACACATTTTTGGGACCATTGGCATTTTTATAGCGATCAGTGCTATAAAAATGCATTAGATTACTATAAAAATGCCACTGGCAGTGAAGGGGTTAACACTAGGGGGCGGGGAAGGGGTTAAGTATGCCTGGGTGTGTTCTTACTGTGGGGGGGGGGGTGGCCTCACTAGGGGAAACACTGATCCTCGGTTCATACAGTGTATGAACCGAAGAAAAGCATTTCCCCTGCTGACAGGAACGAGAGCTGTGTGTTTACACACACAGCTCCCGTTCCCCGCTCTGTACCGAGCGATCGCGTGTGCCCGGCGGCGATCGCGCCCGCCGGGCACACGCACGGGAGTCGGGGGCGAGCGGGGGGCGCGTGCGCGCGCCTCCGGCGGCGCGCGTGCGCCCCTAGTGGCGGCTAAAGGGTAGGACGTCATAATACGTGATCTCGCCTAGGAGAGCCACCTTGTGGACGTATTATGACGGTGCGGCGACGGCAAGTAGTTAAAGGAACACTAAAGGTTCGTTTTTTATTAGATCAATTGATTGCTGTAAGCTAGAGCATTTAAATATCACTTACCTCGTTTTTCCTTTTGACCTCCAAAATACAGTAATTCAGGTTTGAAAATGCCATTTCCTGTCACTCCTCTTCTTGCTTTCCACCAGCATCTGAGCTGTTTTGCATGGTGGAAAGCAGAATGTGCTCACCCCCTCCCTATGACTACAGCCCTGCATGAAGATGTTCTCTTATCCCTCACAGGCATGGAGGTTAAGCCTAATGGGAACTGTAGATGAGATCCAACTGTTCTGGTAAGCGGCACTAATTGTTTTCTTTGTGAACAGTAGCAACGGGTTAACACATTTTGTCCTTTATCACCTCACACTTTTTGGAGCACCATATGGACTTTTTCTCAATTTTCATATGGATTTTATCAGTGTTTTTTATTTTGGAATTCACAATTTATCACTCATTTTGATTTAATTTATCATTGGATGTGTGCTTATTTCTTATATAGACTGTATAATATCTCATAATGTGCATTTCATGTGCAGTTCATTTCATATACTACTATAATTTATTGTTTCTCAAATCTGCCCTCACAAAGAAAAGCAAAAATAGTTTTGCAGCTTTATTCACAAAAAGGTAAAATACATACTTTTTGCATTAATACTAGAAAAGGTAAAATACATACTTTTTGCATTAATACTAGAAACACAAACATGTTTTTATGTTTGGTATTTGGTGAAGGGGGCTTTTGTGTATGTGCACCTTGGGGTGGGGGGGGGGGGACACTATCGATAAACAGTAAAAGAATGGGTTAGAACTTTTGTAATGTTTTTATTGCTGCGTTCATTTCTTCTTGCTTCCTGTCCAGAGAATGGATGTCAAATAAAGCAGGAAATTATGGAAATGACTCCCAAGAGGGACACCAATCAAAACTGAACAGAGCTCCTAGCCCCTTTCCAGTCTATACAAAAAAGTAACTCTGGAAGCAGTTTGGCTTAAATGTACCAGCATAAAGTTGCCCACACACAGCCTTCCTTCTTGTGCCTACATCCATTTTTTTAATTAAAAATTCCAACCATAACATACATGAAATTTTTATGGTGCTACAATAACAAACACTTCTTTAAAAAAAAAAATATATATATATATATATACCGTGTTTCCCCGAAAATAAGCCCGGGTCTTATATTAATTATGCCAACAAAAGACACAGTAGGGCTTATTTTCAGGGTAGGTCCTACTATGTAATGTGATGTCTTCTCTCCCCCTCTCCCTCCCTGCCTGTCAGAAATCCCCAGTGTGAACTGAGTTAAAATGCTTGTAAAATTCTCTAATCCACTCTATTACAGTATTATATAATGTACGTGTGTGTTTCTGTAATATAATTGTGCAAAATACCTTTGTTATAGAGCCGCTCTGTGCTTCTGTTAACCGCCGGAGCTCTCTTCCCCCGCAATTATATTACAGAAACACACACATTGTACATTATATACTACTATAATAGAATGTATTATAGGATTTTACAAGCATTTTTAACTAGGGCTTATTTTCAGGGTAGGGCTTATATTGCAGCCCTCCTGGAAAATAACGCTAGGTCTTATTTTCAGGGTAGGTCTTATTTTTGGGGAAACAGGGTATATATATATATATATATATATATATATATATATATATATATATACAGTATATGTGTTAAAAACAATATACAACATCATTTTCCATATACAGCAGAGATTACGGTTACTTATTTATTTCCATAAAGGCTACACTGTTCTTTCCTCTACATGTTTCGCCGACGACAGGTCAGGAGGGTGTTGCCAGAAGTTCATAAGCTGTACATGAACGACATAAATAAATGAAAAAGGATTTTTTTCTACGGTGTCTGTGTGTTTTTTTTAACTATTTACACTTCCTTCGTGAAATGGTAGAGGTACAGTGTACCCCATTACCAATTCACATAGGGGGGGGCCAGGATCTGGGGGTCCCCTTTGTTAAAGGGGTCTTCCAGATTCTAATAAGCCCCCCGCCCGCAGACCCCCACAACCACCGGGCAAGGGTTGTGGGGATGAGGCCCTTGTCCCCATCAACATGGGGACATCCTCCCCATGTTGAGGGCATGTGGCCTGGTGCGGTTCAGGAGAGGGGGGCCGCACTCTGTCCCCCCCTCTTTTCTGCGGCCGGCCAGGTTAACGTGCTCGGATAAGGGTCTGGTGTGGATTTTTGGGGGAACTCCACGCCATTTTTTTTTAAATTTGGGGTGGAGTTCCCCTTAAAATCCACACCAGACCTGAAGGGTCTGGTATGGATATTTGGGGGGAACCCCACGTCATTTTTTTTTAATTGACGGCGGGGTTCCCCTTAATATCCATATCAGACCTGAAGGGCCTGTTAATGGAATTTGGGGGGACCCCCAGCTTTTTTATTTTTTATGAATGAATCATCTCTGAATTGCCAGAGCCGACAATTCATTAGAGCCGCAAAGCCGGTTTTAAATGCCTTTTTTTCTTTCAGAAATGACACTTTGTGCAGGGACAGTTCTATGTACGGGAAACATGCGCTTTTTCACATGCTGACTTTACACCCCCCCTAGGTACGAAATTTAAAAAAATATTACACTTTTATTGTTTCACTTTTAGCATTATTAAATTCACTGCTCCTGAAAAAAACAGCCGTTTTTAAAACTTTTATTTGCATTGATACATGTTTCCTGGGACAGGACCCAGGTCCCCAAACACTTTTTAGGACAATAAATTGCATATTAGCCTTTAAAATTAACACTTTAGATTTCTCCCATAGACTTTAACAGGGTGTTCCACGGCTTTTCGAATTTGCCGCGAACACCCCTAATTGTTCGCTGTTCGCCGAACAGGCGAACAGGCAATGTTCGAGTCGAAGCTCATCCCTAGTGGCCACCATTATTTTCCAGCACTGCCTTAACCCTTTTGGGCATGGAGTTCACCAGAGCTTCACAGGTTGCCACTGGAGTCCTCTTTCACTCCTCCATGATGACATCACAGAGCTGGTGAATGTTAGAGACACAAATCCATTCTCTTCCCACATGCCCCTAAGGCCACATTCACACTACCGCAACTTTAAAGTCGTGCGATATTGACGCAATTTTACCGCAATTTTGCGGCCACGATTTATGGACCTCAACTCGCATCAAAGTCGGACCAAAGTAGTACAGAGACTACTTTGTAGTCAATGTGACCTGAAGTCACACAGATATGATTGGTACTCATTGGAAATCATGGGGTACGACTTATCATGCAACTTTGCAGTCCCAAGTCACAGGACAAGTTGCACAAGTGTGAAAGGGGCCTTACTCAAATCCCCCCTAAAAAAACAACAACATTTTTTCCCCCTCCTATAAAAAATTCTTTACCCCTCAAATCTCCCCTCCAAACACAAATCCTCTTCCCCCACTCCAAATCCTCCTCATCCTAGCACAGATCCCCCCCCCACAATTTCCCCTCCTACCACAAATACCCACCAATCATCCCTACTAGCACAACCCCCCCAGAAAAAAAAACATTTCCCCCCTACCATTTTACTTTTATAGCACAAACCCCAAAATCCCCTTATCTAGCACAAACACTCTTCCCCCATCCCCCTTCCCAACACAAATCCCCCAAATCACCACTTCTATCACACCTCCCCAAATTTACATGCCTAGAATAATTCCTGTTCCCTTCTCAACACAAATCCCCTCCCACCAATCTCCCTGTGGTGCCCCCCACCTCACATGATACCATAGTGTCCAGGGCAACCGCCCCTCCTGCTCACCTCTTGTCCCTGCCTTGGTCTGACTGGATGAAAAAAGAGATCTGTGTTCCTAATTTCTATCTTCTTCCCTATCAGAATAGCGATCTGCCTTGTTTACATGGGCAGATCGCCGTTCTGCCTTTCTGGGGAGAGATCACGGGTGGCCGGCGTTCATCGGGTTGGCCAGACCCGCTGATTGGCGTCCCCTGTGTTTATTGCATGAAATTACTTACATGTACGTAATTTTGCACAATAGAGCCGACCTGCCACAGTATATCTGCGGAAGGCGGTCGACAAGTGCTTAATGTCTTATTACAGGTGTTCCTAAAAGACAGTATTTTCTGACCACAACTAGTTAATGCATGTGTTTGCACATAGCTGAGTTTATTTCATTTCAGTTATGACATTTAGCTAGCTGTCATGGACAAAATATGTAACTTTACACTTACATGCTAGATTACTGTATAGCAGTTAATTCAAGTGTGCCACACAAGGTTATCATCAACACACAAACCGCTTTGCTTTCTGAATGAAGAATATGGCAAATCTGGGCATACCTAATGTTAAAACTTCAAAGCCTCTGCTGTAAACTAATACAGAATGCAAAGCAAACCCTCAACTTTACATTTTAAACCAAAAGAAGACTACTTATAATAAATCTCATACTTTTTGCTTTTTAATAATAGCTTCAATTTTCTCTGGGTACTAGATTGATTCTCTTCATAGTCCCTTTGTAAACTCAATAAGTCACTTTGAATTTCCTAATTAAAATTGAAACTGGTAATTATAATGCACAGAAGGAGATATCCAATATACAAAAACATATTTGATTTCCCCTCTGTCATTCATCGTCTAAAAAAATTAACAGGTTTTGCCTAATTTAATAAAAATTTGCTGTGCTTGCATTCTGCTAAATTGTAACCTAGTTAGAAAGCACATAAAGGATTACAAATACAAAGATGGCTTTCAGAACCCTAAATCTCACTCAATGAGAACAAGAAACTCAATGTCTAGCTATTTATTTTATGTTATTAGACATAGAATAGTACTTCGGGAATGCCAAAACCTTAAAGCAGAACTGAATGTTAGTTGGTGCAGTTAAAATGACTCTGTGAGGGAAAATTTACTAAAATTGGTGCAAACAGAATCTGGTGCAACTGTGCATAGTAATTAATCAGCTTCTAGGTTTTTATTGTCAAAGCTTAATTGAAGAAGCTGAAGTTAGAAACTGATTGGTTACTATGCACAACTGCACCAGATTCTGTGTGTACCAGTTTTAGTACATCTCCATCATGTATGTATTTTTCATACCTATTCACCTGTCTTCTAGCGAAATTTGTTTTTAAGATAATTTCATGAATAATGAAGAATACACTCTGCATCTGTAATACAAGTTTAATTTAGTGATGTGGTAATTCATCTCTAGTGCATATGTGCAGGAGCTGTTTCATCACTGGCTGCCCAATAGCCAAAGGAAGAAGATCTGGATCTGGAAGAAGAAATAGAGCAAATGGCAGTGCCTTTAGACTTGGTGATGCATAATGCAAGGTTGTCTTCACTGGAAGAGAGAAATTCTCCAAAAGGTGTACCATGCAAATATGACAAGTGCCCCAACCAGTGCATATATTCCCAAAATGGACCATAGTTTTACCAACAGTGCTTCAAACGGCATGCAGTTATAGAATTGGAATATAAAATGAATGGTCCTCCCGATGAAGTCATAACATAACATGCATAAAATGCATTTAGGAAGACCAACAATGTGGGTGGAAGTACCTGGAGCTGTTGTCTGTTGGTCCCAGTACACACAGAACAAGCCGGGTGTTATCTCCTGTGTACACAATGCTTTTAATTTACTGGGGGCTGCACCAGATGTATGTATTGATGCCTGCTTTTATTCACTTGTTATTTGTGAGTATAATAGTTATTTTAATAAATGGCTTTACTCAAATTTATTACACTACCTGGGAATTTCCTTTGGAGTCTGGAACAGCCATCCACATAGGTAGAGAACAGTGGTGGCTGGTGCTCATTTTTTTTTTGGGGGGGAGGGGGCAACAAACAAACCTGCCCCTCTTACCCCCCACAAACGAACAGGAAGGCAGCGATCCATGGCCTTACTTTATCCTTAGCTGACAGTCTGGGTGGCCTCTTTTCACTGTTGCTGCCCCTCTATCTGCTGCTCCACGCTGCACATGGCCCGCAGCTTGCAGAGGGAAGAGGCCTTGCTTCTCCCCCAGTCCGAACAGGAAGCAGGTCCTGACTCCTGAGCAGGTCCTGAGACCCGATTGGCCAGAAGTTCTAAAAATCCCTGGCCAATCGGGTCTCAGGACTCGATTCCTGATTGGTCGGGAGGAGAAGCAAGAAGACATAAATGTCCCACGATTGGGTGGACTAAGGGCGCAATACTCTGCCGCCCGAGTCCACACTTTGTGAAGCCAATAGGAGCCTCAGGCTCTAATCATGTGCTTGAAAGAAAAAACACACATTGAAATCAATGTGTCCGGCGCAATGCATGTAGATTAGGGGCTAAGTGGATAAATAAGAATATGAAGGTCAATAAATCCTTTTCTACCAGTGGCGAACACTCATGCCGGGCACAGGGGCGTTGCCCCCCTCTACTGCATGCGCCCGACATGAGAAGCTGCCATTGGTAGACATGGATTCTTTGACCTTCTTATTCTTATTTATCCATTTAGCATGGAGTGGGTACTGTTTTCTTTTTGTTTCTTATTGAATTGAAATTCAATAATCAATAATAAATAAATATGAACTGACAATCATATCCCAGTAATCTTTGCTGTCATTTTTATATACTGTAGGTGTCTTTTTTCTCCAATGAAATTATGATTTATTGGTTGAACTAGATAGACTTGTGTCTTCTTTTCAACCAGACTAACTATGTAACTATGATCAAATAATGCAAGTCTGTAACTCAGGAAAATGTTATGCAATAAAGCTAAACTTTGGACACAAATGAAATATTTCACAAATTTCTGATCAGTGTCTTTAGATACTTGACAACTAGGAGGGGAGGTGACAGTTGTAGTTGTCTGGGGAGTTAAGCTGGTAAAAAATGGATCGAAATTTGTCTGGTTCAGCAGGGAGCAGCCACATTTTTTATCCATGTGTGGGCAGACTGGTTGTACACAACTCATAATTTTCTCTCGACCAGCACTGCTGGCTATAGGTGTGCTGATCAGTGTATTCTGATGGCAGTAGAAATTTCCTCGCTGTTAGAATACAAAGGGGTTGATTTACTAAAATTGGAGAGTGCAAAATCTGATGCAGCTCTGCATAGAAACCAATCAGCTTCCAGATTTTTTTATTGATTATTGAATGTCTAAACCCCAGGCTGGGTTAATAGCCGCATGACCTAACTGATCTCCTATAATCAAGAGATCACATCTATCTGGTGAGCGGCAATGTGTTATTCCGGTGGAGGCGCTTTTCTGCCATTACTTTCTTATGAATGCTGTGGACCCATTTGCACACTCGGGAAGATATAGCTTATATGGACATTTGTTTTTTTGTGGTTTATGACACAGTGATATTGTCACTCTTAAGGATTGTTTTTTTTATCCTTATCTATATTATTATTTACACGGACTGAGATACATTCTCTTGATATCTTCTAGTTCTCATGTAACATTGGAGATATTAATTACCATTATTTATATCATATTTTTTTAGGCCTATTGACCATTTGCACAATAATATTTTTCACATATTCAATGTCTAGCACTACAATTATTTTTTTTGTGATTCTATGGTAATAACTGTGGGGGTGAGCTGAAGTAGAAAAAAAGTACAGTTGTTAGGTGGAGGTGGGATAGGCTTCTCTAAAGAGAATGCTCTTTAGGGATCGCCTAAACACGGAGGGAGTAGGAGATAGTCAGACAGAATGGGGTAGGAAATTCCATAGGAGGAGGAGGTTACTAAGGAATTGAATATAATATAAAAGAATAGAGTATAATAAAATAGAATAGATAAAAAAGAATAGAACATAAAAAAACAGAAAATAATACAATAGGACAAAATAAAACAGAACATAATTGAATAGAAAATAAAGGAATAAAACTAAATAGAATCAAATAAACCAGAATAAAATAGAAACTAAAGAAATAGAATACCATATAATCAAATAAAACAGAATGGAATAGAAAAGAAAAGAACAGACAAGAATAGAAAATAAAATAAATCAATAGGAAAAATAGACTAGCATAGAATAGAATGAAATAGAATGAATATAGCCAAATTTCAAATTTCAAAAGATGGTTATGTTCATTCTATTCAATCCTTTATTTTCAATTCTACTCTGTTCTATTATTTTCATTTCTGTTCTATTCTATTCCTTTTTGGTTCTATTCTACTCCTTTATTTTCTATCCTATTCTATTATTTTCCTTTCTATTCCTTTATTTTCCTTTTTTTTTTTATTCTATAAAGCAGCCTAAGTAGGAACCATCATTTTGATTCACTTTTATACCCTACTGTATTGTATGTTTGAATTCATTTCAAATCAATTTGTCACCAAATTTGTCACCAAAATACCCCATGTGGGAGTGCAGGGGCAGTAGTAATGTCACCCCCTCCATTTTGTGACAGCGCTTGGACCTGGAAGGAAACGACATGCCCCCCTATACCAGCAGCACCCAGTATGTTGCAGGGGTGGCCACTGAGGAACGAGGGTTGAGGGAGAGCTGAAGAGGTGACTATAAAGTGGTCAGGGTCTGGGTCTTACAAAAACACTGTCGCTTTGCCCAAAATGCCAAAGGGGAAGGGGACACAGTATGTGTATGTGTATGTGAACTACTGACCATTTTTCAGCACTTCAACAACAGGTCAATAGAAAGTGCCGAACATTTGTGGAGATACAATTTCTAGTCTAGATTTACTGGTATGGGAGGACTGCTAGTACCCCCCCCCCCCTTTCCAGACGGTACACAGAAAGACTTTTTTAACATCAAACACTTAAGCCTTGTACACATGATCGGACTTCCATCGGACAAGAAGGGCGTTGTCCATGAACTTGGTATGCATACACACAGCAGAACATTTTCATCCAACAAACACAAGCGTAGTGACGTAATAGAAGTACTACATAGTTTTTCAGCTCTTTAGTACCACCCTTTGGGCAACTTCTACTAATGTTGTGTTATGGTTAGCATTGCTTCCGAGCATGCGTGTTTGTACTTTGGATTTTAGTACGACGGATTTGTGTACACACGATCGGATGATCTGTCGTAACACATTTGTTGTCGGACAATTTGAGAGCATGCGCAGGCAACATTTGTTGTCGGAAATTCTGACAACAATTGTCCAATGGAGCATACAGACGGTCGGATTGTCTGACAAAACACGGAAATTGTTGTCGGAATAACCGATCGTAATAAGATCATTTACATTAAGCTGATCTTTCATGTATTGTTCTCATACTCATAGACTATATATTCACTGTAATATGTTAGAAGCATACGTTAAATTAGAACAGTTTTAAAAGCTGGAAAAAATGAAATGCTGGCAGATTTGCTTATCTTATCATTTATTTATTTATTAAAATTCTTAAAAGTACAAAATGGTACAAAACGCAGTCAGTTACCCGTAGGCCTCGATGCGCCGAGAACAACAATACAGCAACAACCAAAAAAACACACAGGCAGCGGAACTTTACCCAGTTTGTCCAGTGTAGATAAGATTCTACCAAGAAGAGCAAGTTATTGAACATAAGATGTGCCATCTTTTCTTAGCCTGAAGGGAAACTTGGAGTTGTAAACTGTTAGCCCCCTTTCACATTGAGGCGTTTTTCATGCGGTACAGCGCTAAAAATAGCACTGCTATACCGCATGAAAAAATCATGCCCTGCAGGCTTCAATGTGAAAGCCTGAGCGCTTTCACACTGAAGCGGTGCGGTAGCAGGACCGCTCCAAAAGTCCTGCTAGCCGCATCTTTAGATCGATATGGGAGCGGGGTGTTTACCGCTCCTATACCGCGCCTTTCCATTGAAATCAATGGAAAACCGCGGTAATACCGCCCGCAATGCGGGCGATATTAACCCTTTTTCGGCCGCTAGCGGGGGTTAAAACCTCACCGCTAGCGCCCGAATATCGCGGTAAATACGACGGTATAGCGGCGCTAAATATAGCGTGGCTATACCGTCACCGCACCTCCGCTGCCCAATGTGAAAGCAGCCTTACTGCTGCAACTAATACATATTGGGGTAGATTCACATACAAATAGATCGGCGCAGCGTATGTGATATACGCTACTAGTGTTGAGCAGAATATGCCATATTCGATTTCGCGATATATCTCGAATATATATTCGAATATTCGAGATATATTCGCTAAATTCGAATATTCGTGATATTTTATCGAAATTAATTGAATGCGATTTTTCGCTATTGCGAATGCGAAAATAATTGCGATTTTTTAATAACTGCGGTAGGAGCGCTCTGATTGGCTTAGAATATTCGTGATATTTTATCGAAATATCGCAACATGCGAATGCGATATTTATTGCGCAATTTCGAGATATGCTGGAGGAGCGCTCTGATTGGCTCAGAATATTCGTGATATTTTATCGAAATATCGCAACATGCGAATGCGATATTTATTGCGCAATTTCGAGATATGCTGGAGGAGCGCTCTGATTGGCTCAGAATATTCGTGATATTTTATCGAAATATCGCAACATGCGATTGCGATATTTATTGCGCAATTTCGAGATATGCTGGAGGAGCGCTCTGATTGGCTCAGAATATTCCTGATATTTTATCGAAATATCGCAACATGCGAATGCGATATTTATTGCGCAATTTCGAGATATGCTGGAGGAGCGCTCTGATTGGCTCAGAATATTCCTGATATTTTATCGAAATATCGCAACATGCGAATGCGAAATTTATTGCAGATATTTCGAAAACTGCTGTAGCAGCACTCTGAAATCGAATATGTATGATATTTTAACCAAAATACATATTGCGATTGCGATTTTTCGATCGCGCATGCGCAATTGCGCGAACAACACGCGACCATTTCCTGGAGCCTTGCCAGTTTCCCAATATTACAGCAACATGGTGGGAAGCAATTTCTCAAAGTCTGAGGAAAAGTTGCTGATTTGTGTAAGTATTTTGACCACTGTTATTTCATCATCTTCAACTGCATTTAAGTCTAGTTTAAAAGTTAGTATATATGATCAGATATTAGTATTTAACCAAAAATGTGTCTCCTGCTTTTACAAAACTACAAGTCCCAGCATGCCTGGACAGCTGCAGACACCCTGGTTGGCAAATGTGTATTTAGGCACTTTTCCTTGTTATTTAGCATAATGAATTTAAAATTTTTTTGGACATAGGACGTATGCGAACGTCCTGACTTCAGTGTCCTCAAGGCCCAAGGACGTTCGAATACATATTGCCCTTTAGATGTTGCAGAACTACAACTTCCAGCATGCCTGGGAATGCTGGCACTTCTAGTATTGTAAGTTCTGCAGGCCCACATTTTTCAGGCCTTTATGCACGGGTCTCTAAACTGTGGCACCCTAGATGCAGCAAAAGTAAAATTCTTAGCATGCACTGACAGACCGTGGCTGATGGGAGTAGTAGTTTTGCAACAGCTGGAGGTGGACTGGTCTTGAAACCCAGAGTTAGGTAACAAACCCGTAGTGTTTTGCAACCATTCTGCCTCCAGCTGGTTATTTTCTGTTGAAAAGCCTGTGGCGTGCAAAACACAACCCAAAAACTCCACCCGGTGCAAGGAAAAATTTGCACACACCTAAAGAGTGACATCACAAAAAACTGCGACGGTTGCATACGTCAGTGGTCCTCCGAAAAGGTCCCGTCTCTGACCCCCCGGGGCGTTAGGCTCCTAGGCTCCTGACAGGGAAAAGAGTTACTGTGGTCCATACAGCCGAAGCCATATGGACCCATCTCGGTCCAAGCAGCGCAATCAACACGCGAACAACACGCGACCATTTCCTGGAGCCTTGCCAGTTTCCAACTTATGATCGCAGCGCAATCACACAGCAACATGGTTGGAAGCAATTTCACTAAGTCTGAGGAAAAGTTGCTGATTTGTGTAAGTATTTTGACCACTGTTATTTCATCATCTTCAACTGCATTTAAGTCTAGTTTAAAAGTTAGTATATATGATCAGATATTAGTATTTAACCAAAAATGTGTCTCCTGCTTTTACAAAACTACAAGTCCCAGCCCAGCCCAGCATTTTAGTCTAGTTTAAAAGTTAGTATATATGATCATATATTAGTATTTCACAAAAAATGTGTCTCCTGCTTTTACAAAACTACAAGTCCCAGCATGCCTGGACAGCTGCAGACACCCTGGTTGGCAAATGTGTATTTAGGCACTTTTCCTTGTTATTTAGCATAATGAATTTAAAAATTTTTTGGACATAGGACGTATGCGAACGTCCTGACTTCAGTGTCCTCAAGGCCCAAGGACGTTCGAATACATATTGCCCTTTAGATGTTGCAGAACTACAACTTCCAGCATGCCTGGGAATGCTGGCACTTCTAGTATTGTAAGTTCTGCAGGCCCCCATTTTTCAGGCCTTTATGCACGGGTCTCTAAACTGTGGCACCCTAAATGCAGCAAAAGTAAAATTCTTAGCATGCACTGACAGACCGTGGCTGATGGGAGTAGTAGTTTTGCAACAGCTGGAGGTGGACTGGTCTTGAAACCCAGAGTAAAGTAACAAACACGTAGTGTTTTGCAACCATTCTGCCTCCAGCTGTATTTTTCCTGTTGAAAAGCCTGTGGCGTGCAAAACACAACCCAAAAACTCCACCCGGATGCAGTGAAAAATGTGCACACACCTAAAGAGTGACATCACAAAAAACTGCGACTGGTACATACGTCAGTGGTCCTCCGAAAAAGGTCCCGTCTCTGACCCCCCGGGGCGTTAGGCTCCTGACAGGGAAAAGAGTTAGCAACGCATATCTCCCCTATACGTGTATCCTGTGTTGTTAATAATATATTCATAATTATGCAAATGATAATGGCTGCTATATTTATGCAAAAAAGGTGGCGACCGAAATGGCAGGATATAAAATCTTTCATGTTACCCCTGTCATTGATTAATAAGGCGAGAATGCTTCCAATTGTTGAATAGCATACATTTACGTCATATATCCATAAGGCTGTCAACAGAAGTATTACAATATACTTTGTTCTTCATCTTGCAGAAGTTCCTGGAAACAGGATATGATGACCTGCGGCGGCAGCCACAGAAAAGGGCTGTGGTCAGCGCCCTAATCGCTGACTTTGGCGGCCAACATGACCACAAGGCCATTGTTAAGAAGTGGTCTGACCTCAAGAGGCGCCAAATGGGTAATGTCAGACGTCTTCGGGCTAAATATCATCCAGGTAAGTTATTGTTGACAGTTATGTTTTTTTTTAAAAAAGTGTATTTTGTGCGTGAACTCGAAAGAGAGAGGAGCCGGCCTGCAGGAGTTGGGAGGCCTCCCCCAGAGGCAATCTGCCACCTTTCTCCATGCCCCGGTTGGCAATGGCGGGTGTGAGGGGGTCCTCCCAACCCAACCTCGCATAGCACACCCACCAGTGGCGGGGCTGAGACCACCAAACTCAATTCACAGGTAGCCGAGAGCGGGATCCGAACCCCTAGCTGCAGAGGTGAATCAGTTGTCAGTGCAGTGGCAATCGCGTGGAGCCACCGCAGCTCCTTTGGTGACAGTTATGTAAGGTCATATGTAATTCATGTAAGGTCAGATGTTGTTAACCAAGATGCCATGTTGTGCTAACATATATCACCACCGGCCAAGGTATTCATAGTACTGTTGAAAAAAGACATGGGGCAGCAGACAGGAACACAGAAGTTATGTGGGAACATAATTTTCCCATTGCTTTGCATGGGACTTTAAAGAAAAACCCCGACCATGGCAAGTGGGGGTGGGTAAGGTTTAAACCACCTATCCTATGTTTGTGGCTGACATATAAGTAACCTGTGTGCCAAGTTTCATATAAATATCTTTAGCCGTTTGTACGTGATGCTGGAACATACATACATACATACATACATACATACATTTATGCACACACACACGTTGAGTTTTATATATATAGATTACCACTAAATTCCTGTGTTAGGAGTGGGGTTGTTATAGTAATCCCGTGTGCTCCATCAGGCCCTTTTTTTAACATGAGATGGTCTGAACAAAACAAAGGAGACAAAAACAGCTCATTTTAACATGGTTGCATCCCAGCTCACGCTCAGTCCCCTGTAGTGCCCACAAGACCCTTTAATATAACATTGTCCCATTGGTTAACTGTCTATATAAATCAATTTGTATTCATATACAATACAGCAGAGTACACAGAATTTGCATACGTCATTAGAAAACATTTTTATAATATATGAACATTGTGTTATTATAGGAGCTCCAATGCCAGTTATCCGCGCCAAGCGCAGAAGGCGCCAGGCCGATGAGGAGGAGGAGGAGGATGCGGCAGAGGAGGATGCGGCAGAGGAGGAGATGGATGAAGAGGAGCAGCCAGGGCCCTCCCACTCCCCAACCCCAGCTCCTGCTGAGGAGCAAGCTGAGGAGATTCCCCCCCCCACCACCCCAGCTTCTCAAGCGGAAGAGCAGGAGGAAGAGAGCGGTCCTGTGAGCCTCGCTCAGGAAGGTAAATATGTGCACAATGATTAATAACATTTCAACAACAAAATGTAGATATAAAAATGGACAACATATAAAGCGCACCTGTCAGATTATAGAACCATAATATGGTATTGATGCTAGAAGTATACAGGTAGTGCATAATTATTAGGCAAGTTGTATTTTTTGAGGATTCATTTTATTATTGAACAACAACCATGTTCTCAATGAACCCCAAAAACTCATTAATATCAAAGCTGAATTTTTTTGGAAGTAGTTTTTAGTTTGTTTTTAGTGTTAGTTATTTTCGGGGGATATCTGTGTGTGCAGGTGACTACTATTACTGTGCAGAATTATTAGGCAACTTAACCAAAAAATAAATAGATACCCATTTCAATGATTTATTTTTAACAGTGAAACCAATATAACATCTCAACATTCACAAATACACATTTCTGACATTTAAAAACAAAACAAAAACAAATCAGTGACCAATATAGCCACCTTTATTTGCAAGGACACTCAAAAGCCTGACATCCATGGATTCTGTCAGTGTTTTGATCTGTTCACCATCAACATTGCGTGCAGCAGCAACCACAGCCTCCCAGACACTGTTCAGAGAGGTGTACTGTTTTCCCTCCTTGTAAATCCCACATTTGATGATGGACCACAGGTTCTCAATGGGGTTCAGATCAGGTGAACAAGGAGGCCATGTCATTACTTTTTTTTATTTAATACCCTTTCTTGCCAGCCACGCTGTGGAGTACTTTGACACGTGTGATGGAGCATTGTCCTGCATGAAAATCATTTTTTTCTTGAAGGATGGTGACTTCTTCCTGTACCACTGCTTAAAGAAGGTCTCTTCCATAATCTGGCAGTAGGACTGGGAGTTGAGCTTGACTCCATCCTCAATCCGAAAAGGCCCCACAAGCTCATCTTTGATGATACCAGCCCAAACCAGTACTCCACCACCACCTTGCTGGCGTCTGAGTCGGACTGGAGCTCCCTGCCCTTTACCAATCCAGCCACGGGCTCTTCCATCTGGCCCATCAAGACTCACTCTCATTTCAGTAGTCCATAAAACCTTAGAAAAATCTTTCTTGAGATATTTATTGGCACAGTCTTGACGTCGCAGCTTGTGTGTCTTGTTCAGTGGTCGTCGTCTTTCAGCCTTTCTTACCTTGGCCATGTCTCTGGGTATTGCACACCTTGTGCTTTTGGGCACCCCAGTGATGTTGCAGCTCTGAAATATGGCCAATCTGGTGGCAAGTGGCATCTTGGCAGCTGCACGCTTAACCTTTCTCAGGTCATGGGCAGTTAAGTTTGCGCCTTTGTTTTTCCACACGTTTCTTTTGTTTGATGATCACGCTTCAGAAGCTTTGCAATTTTAAGAGTGCTGCATCCCTCTGCTAGATATCTCTCTATTTTGGACTTTTCAGAGTCTGTCAAGTCCTTCTTTTGGCCCATTTTGCCAAAGGAAAGGAAATTGACTAATAATTATGCACACCTGATATAGAGTGTTGATGTCATTAGACCACACACCTTCTCATTACAGAGATGTACATTACCTAATATGCCTAATCGGTAGTAGGCTTTCGAGCCTATACTGCTTGGAGTAAGACAACATGCATAAAGAGGATGATGTGGTCCAAATACTCATTTGCCTAATAATTCTGCACTCCCGGGATGTGTTAGACACATAACAAGTGTATACACATGATAATGATTGATTAATAAGCAAAAAAAATATTTTATTTATTTGGTAACGTTCTTTGAAATCCAAATGTTTTTTTATTATATCCTAACAGTAGCAAGAAAGATGATGCAGCAGCACGCGCTGCTAAAGAAGACACATCAGAGGATAAAGGGAAATCATGAACAAATTAAATACCTGGTCCAGCAAAATACGCAGCTAGAACAGCAGCAATTAGAATATATTGCTGAGCTGGAAAGGCTTCAGAAGCTCATGCTCAGCTATGTCTGAATTAATTTTTTGATTAAAAAATGTTTTTTTTTGGAAATGTTTCATTTCTTTTTGAGATCGATTTTTAGGTTTTTCAACACATCAAACTTCACATCGAACAAATCAACATCAACACATCTAACTTCATAATAAGCAAAAACATTTTATACTATCATTTTATTTAACACAAACCTAGGACAAACTAAAGCACACGGACACAGACACGACGAACACAAAATAAACTGTTGAAAAATGAACATAACAAAAGCAACAATAAATATATATATATATATACAGAGAGAGAGAGAGAGAGCAAGAAAGAGAGAGAGAGTGCAGATTTGCTCTTGCAGACAGCCTAATGGTTGCAGTATAAAGGCCGCAAACCAGGGTTTAACATAAGGTTAATTGTTTTAGTTACACTTGCTGTTACGATACGGTCTGGTAGCTTGAAGCGGAGGCTGTTGGTGAATCCGCTGTGCCAGAGAGGTCATGAAGCTTTACTCAGCATGGAGGCAGCAGCAGTAGTATTAAAATATAATGTAACTAGACAATGCATTTCCTGAGGAAAATGCGAGTGGGAATGCTGAATAGCTTAATTGCTGAGCCCCTTGCCAAAGTCATTCACCATAACCACTACACTATCTTTAGGACACACAGCTTCTTTCTCTATCTGCAAAGTATAGAGTATGCTGACTTCCTGGTCGCCCCTCCCCCCTCAAGAGGTTTCCCCTCCCCCCCAGGTCAGTGAGGAGGAATATTGCACTGAGGTCAGGAAAGTTATTTATGGAAAGAAATAACATTACAAACGCTTTTAATTCACAGATCAAATACATGATTTAAGCCTCCAAACAAAGCTTAATAAATCCTCAACCGTACATGCGATCGATACAACGACTACACCGTTTGAAATACACGGCCCTTGTGAACGCATTGATATTAAATTTATGTTGATAAACTTAAAAATGTGGCCATGTCTGCGATTTAGAAAACAGCGTCTTTGTGAGTTTTGCAGCAACATTTTTTAGATAATTTAACATGAGAGTCTATGAGACATAATTTCTGGCTGTTGCTCCAATAACTAAAACTAAAATACGTATCGCAGAATTGATCACATTGCCAGAAACCAGACAAGCATAGCTACGTTTTGATATAAAAATTGTGTATGAAAAGTAGATCTTGTGGGCGTGAGACCATTTTGTTTCCCCTTTTTGTAAAGATATTTTTAATTACAAAGATCTCCAATGTTAAGGTCACATGACAGACTCTAAATCCCCTCCATAGGATTACATTATAACCTATCGCATTTTTGTGAAAAATTCGCAAAACGTAAATTGCGTTTTCAACAAAAAATTGTAAACGATGAAGATCTGAAAAGTCATAGCCGGATAGCTAAATATTTTGTGACCGCTTTACAGTTTTTTCAGTGTCTGTAAGTGAAAGTATGAAGTAGCTGAAACTTTTGGCAGGGCATGTGAATTCAAAGGGGAAAAGGATGTTCTCATTGACTTCAATGTTAAAAAAAGGGTCTAAAAGCTTAAAATTTATAAAAGTGTAAAAAGTAGAAAAAAACTTGAAGAAGTCCCATCATTAGCTGAAAGAGACGAACATTTTTACAGTTGAATGGTCTCAATAGCTGAAAGTATGCCGAAGTTACGCAGAACCAAAAAACGTAAGGAATAATAAGATTACTAAATTTACGTATATCAATACTGGAAATGTTTATTAAAGCATTCACACTAATTAAGATTAATATATTTACGGGTATCCATACTGGGAATGCTTATTAAAGCATTCCCACTAAGTATCACACAGGCATGATTTACAAGCAGTAGTGGTAATAGTAATACATAGCATAAAAACACTTGGGGAATACTGTACAGCATCAGTAGTGGTCATAGTAGTCAATAGTGTACCAAAAAATTGGGACACAGGTGTCTTGACTGAGCTGTAATAGTAGTAGTAGACATTGACAATACAGTGTCAAATCACTCGGGCAAGAGGTGCCATGATGAACAGCAGTCTTAATAAGAGTATATAGGGTGTGAAATAACTGCTGACATAGGTGTATTGACTGGGCAGCAGCAGCAGAAGCAGCAGTAGTATTAACAGTAGTAGTTGATACAGAGTCATATCACATGGGCAGGAGGTGCCATCATGAACAGCAGTAGGAATAGGAGTATATAGAGTGTCAAATAACTGCTGACATAGGTGTATTGACTGGGCAGCAGCAGCAGAAGCA
Source organism: Rana temporaria (assembly GCF_905171775.1). NCBI lineage: Eukaryota > Metazoa > Chordata > Amphibia > Anura > Ranidae > Rana > Rana temporaria. The sequence continues at coordinate 164,225,354 of NC_053491.1, forward strand.
GCAGTAGTATTAACAGTAGTAGTTGATACAGAGTCATATCACATGGGCAGGAGGTGCCATGATGAACAGCAGTAGGAATAGGAGTATATAGAGTGTCAAATAACTGCTGACATAGGTGTCTTGACTGGGCAGCAGCAGCAGAAGCAGCAGTAGTATTAACAGTAGTAGTTGATACAGAGTCATATCACATGGGCAGGAGGTGCCATGATGAACAGCAGTAGGAATAGGAGTATATAGAGTGTCAAATAACTGCTGACATAGGTGTCTTGACTGGGCAGCAGCAGCAGAAGCAGCAGTAGTATTAACAGTAGTAGTTGATACAGAGTCATATCACATGGGCAGGAGGTGCCATGATGAACAGCAGTAGGAATAGGAGTATATAGAGTGTCAAATAACTGCTGACATAGGTGTATTGACTGGGTAGCAGCAGCAGCAGAAGCAGCAGCAGTAGTATTAACAGTAGTAGTTGATACAGAGTCATATCACATGGGCAGGAGGTGCCATGATGAACAGCAGTAGGAATAGGAGTATATAGAGTGTCAAATAACTGCTGACATAGGTGTATTGACTGGGCAGCAGCAGAAGCAGCAGCAGTAGTATTAACAGTAGTAGTTGATACAGAGTCATATCACATGGGCAGGAGGTGCCATGATGAACAGCAGTAGGAATAGGAGTATATAGAGTGTCAAATAACTGCTGACATAGGTGTCTTGACTGGGCAGCAGCAGCAGAAGCAGCAGTAGTATTAACAGTAGTAGTTGATACAGAGTCATATCACATGGGCAGGAGGTGCCATGATGAACAGCAGTAGGAATAGGAGTATATAGAGTGTCAAATAACTGCTGACATAGGTGTCTTGACTGGGCAGCAGCAGCAGAAGCAGCAGTAGTATTAACAGTAGTAGTTGATACAGAGTCATATCACATGGGCAGGAGGTGCCATGATGAACAGCAGTAGGAATAGGAGTATATAGAGTGTCAAATAACTGCTGACATAGGTGTCTTGACTGGGCAGCAGCAGCAGAAGCAGCAGTAGTATTAACAGTAGTAGTTGATACAGAGTCATATCACATGGGCAGGAGGTGCCATGATGAACAGCAGTAGGAATAGGAGTATATAGAGTGTCAAATAACTGCTGACATAGGTGTATTGACTGGGCAGCAGCAGCAGCAGAAGCAGCAGCAGTAGTATTAACAGTAGTAGTTGATACAGAGTCATATCACATGGGCAGGAGGTGCCATGATGAACAGCAGTAGGAATAGGAGTATATAGAGTGTCAAATAACTGCTGACATAGGTGTATTGACTGGGCAGCAGCAGAAGCAGCAGCAGTAGTATTAACAGTAGTAGTTGATACAGAGTCATATCACATGGGCAGGAGGTGCCATGATGAACAGCAGTAGGAATAGGAGTATATAGAGTGTCAAATAACTGCTGACATAGGTGTCTTGACTGGGCAGCAGCAGCAGCAGAAGCAGCAGCAGTAGTATTAACAGTAGTAGTTGATACAGAGTCATATCACATGGGCAGGAGGTGCCATGATGAACAGCAGTAGGAATAGGAGTATATAGAGTGTCAAATAACTGCTGACATAGGTGTCTTGACTGGGCAGCAGCAGCAGAAGCAGCAGTAGTATTAACAGTAGTAGTTGATACAGAGTCATATCACATGGGCAGGAGGTGCCATGATGAACAGCAGTAGGAATAGGAGTATATAGAGTGTCAAATAACTGCTGACATAGGTGTCTTGACTGGGCAGCAGCAGCAGAAGCAGCAGTAGTATTAACAGTAGTAGTTGATACAGAGTCATATCACATGGGCAGGAGGTGCCATGATGAACAGCAGTAGGAATAGGAGTATATAGAGTGTCAAATAACTGCTGACATAGGTGTATTGACTGGGCAGCAGCAGCAGCAGAAGCAGCAGCAGTAGTATTAACAGTAGTAGTTGATACAGAGTCATATCACATGGGCAGGAGGTGCCATGATGAACAGCAGTAGGAATAGGAGTATATAGAGTGTCAAATAACTGCTGACATAGGTGTATTGACTGGGCAGCAGCAGAAGCAGCAGCAGTAGTATTAACAGTAGTAGTTGATACAGAGTCATATCACATGGGCAGGAGGTGCCATGATGAACAGCAGTAGGAATAGGAGTATATAGAGTGTCAAATAACTGCTGACATAGGTGTCTTGACTGGGCAGCAGCAGCAGAAGCAGCAGTAGTATTAACAGTAGTAGTTGATACAGAGTCATATCACATGGGCAGGAGGTGCCATGATGAACAGCAGTAGGAATAGGAGTATATAGAGTGTCAAATAACTGCTGACATAGGTGTCTTGACTGGGCAGCAGCAGCAGAAGCAGCAGTAGTATTAACAGTAGTAGTTGATACAGAGTCATATCACATGGGCAGGAGGTGCCATGATGAACAGCAGTAGGAATAGGAGTATATAGAGTGTCAAATAACTGCTGACATAGGTGTCTTGACTGGGCAGCAGCAGCAGAAGCAGCAGTAGTATTAACAGTAGTAGTTGATACAGAGTCATATCACATGGGCAGGAGGTGCCATGATGAACAGCAGTAGGAATAGGAGTATATAGAGTGTGAAATAACTGCTGACATAGGTGTATTGACTGGGCAGCAGCAGCAGCAGAAGCAGCAGCAGTAGTATTAACAGTAGTAGTTGATACAGAGTCATATCACATGGGCAGGAGGTGCCATGATGAACAGCAGTAGGAATAGGAGTATATAGAGTGTCAAATAACTGCTGACATAGGTGTCTTGACTGGGCAGCAGCAGCAGCAGAAGCAGCAGCAGTAGTATTAACAGTAGTAGTTGATACAGAGTCATATCACATGGGCAGGAGGTGCCATGATGAACAGCAGTAGGAATAGGAGTATATAGAGTGTCAAATAACTGCTGACATAGGTGTCTTGACTGGGCAGCAGCAGCAGAAGCAGCAGTAGTATTAACAGTAGTAGTTGATACAGAGTCATATCACATGGGCAGGAGGTGCCATGATGAACAGCAGTAGGAATAGGAGTATATAGAGTGTCAAATAACTGCTGACATAGGTGTCTTGACTGGGCAGCAGCAGCAGAAGCAGCAGTAGTATTAACAGTAGTAGTTGATACAGAGTCATATCACATGGGCAGGAGGTGCCATGATGAACAGCAGTAGGAATAGGAGTATATAGAGTGTCAAATAACTGCTGACATAGGTGTCTTGACTGGGCAGCAGCAGCAGAAGCAGCAGTAGTATTAACAGTAGTAGTTGATACAGAGTCATATCACATGGGCAGGAGGTGCCATGATGAACAGCAGTAGGAATAGGAGTATATAGAGTGTCAAATAACTGCTGACATAGGTGTATTGACTGGGCAGCAGCAGCAGCAGAAGCAGCAGCAGTAGTATTAACAGTAGTAGTTGATACAGAGTCATATCACATGGGCAGGAGGTGCCATGATGAACAGCAGTAGGAATAGGAGTATATAGAGTGTCAAATAACTGCTGACATAGGTGTATTGACTGGGCAGCAGCAGAAGCAGCAGCAGTAGTATTAACAGTAGTAGTTGATACAGAGTCATATCACATGGGCAGGAGGTGCCATGATGAACAGCAGTAGGAATAGGAGTATATAGAGTGTCAAATAACTGCTGACATAGGTGTCTTGACTGGGCAGCAGCAGCAGCAGAAGCAGCAGTAGTAGTATTAACAGTAGTAGTTGATACAGAGTCATATCACATGGGCAGGAGTTGCCATGATGTACAGCAGTCTTAATAAGAGTATATAGGGTGTGAAATAACTGCTGACATAATTGTCTTGACTGATCCAAAGGAGTCATGGGAGAAAATCATGTGGTCAGATGAGACTATAATATAATTTTTTGATCATAATTTCACTAACCGTGTTCGGAGGAAGAATAATGATGAGTACCATGCCAAGAACGCCATCCCTAATGTGAAGCATGGGGGTGGTAGCATCATGCTTTGGTGGTGTTTTTCTGCACATGGGACAGGGTGACTGCACTGTATTAAGGAGAGGATGACCGGGGCCATGTATTGCAAGATTTTGGGCAACAACCTCCTTCCCTGAGTTAGAGCTTTGAAGATGGGTCGAGGCTGGGTCTTCCAACATGAGAATGACCCAAAGCACACAGCCAGGATAACCAAGGATTGGCTCTGTAAGGAGCATATCAAGGTTCTGGCGTGGCCTAGCCAGTCTCCAGACCTAAACCCAATAGAGAATCTTTGGAGGGAGCTCAAACTCCGTGTTTCTCAGCGATAGCCCAGAAACATGACTGATGTAGAGAAGATCTGTGTGGAGGAGTGGGCCAAAATCCCTCCTCCAGTGTGTGCAAAGCTGGTGTAAAAATAAAAGAAATTTTTGACCGCTGTAATTGCAAAGAAAGCCTACTGTACCAAATATTAACATTGATTTTCTCTGATGTTGAAATAGTTATATTCAGCACTGTAAATACATCAGGTCCGGGGCTTCATCAGGGAATGCATGGCAAGGGACCCTTCAGCGCCCTGAACCGACGACGGGTGCCAGAAAGTCACCGCCGATCCAGGACTCATTCATCTTTATGAATGTGAGTCTGTCCACGGACTCTGTGGACAGACGGGTCCTCTTGTCCGTGACCACCCCACCTGCCGCGCTGAATGTCCGCTCAGATAGTACGCTGGAGGGGGGGCAAGACAATAACTCCAGCGCATACTGAGCGAGCTCGCGGCAGGTGTCCAATCTGGCAACCCAGTACTCCATGGGGTCGTCGGTGCTCATACTGTCAGAAGCACCGACGGACGCCATGTAGTCTGCCACCATGTGGGCCAGCCGCTGGTGGTGACTGCTGCTGCTGCTGCTGGTGGTGGTACTGGGTCGCTCGGTTTGGAAGAACATCCTCATCTCTTCCATTAGGTCCCCTGCTCGGCTGCAGCTGGGTGCAGCCACCTGCTGGGTGAGATGAGGGGGGACAACTGGAGGCCGGGGAGTTGCCTGCTCCAACCGTCTGACAATGGCTGCCTGCAGTTCCTCCATCCGGTGCTGCCTCCGGCTGGCTGGGATGAACTGCTCCAGTTTCCCCTTGCACCTGGGATCCAAAAGGGTGGCCATCCAGAAATCATCCCTCGTCTTGATGGTCTTAACCCGGGGGTCCCTCCTGAGGCATCTGAGCATGTGGGCAGCCATGGGGAAGAGCACAGCCCGCTGTGACTCCTCAATGCTGGCCAGGTGAATGAGGTGCGACTCTTCTTCCCTGAGGCGCTGCTGGTCAAACTCAGACATGCCCAACCCCCGGACTATCGGTGCCCCCAACACCGGCTCTCCCTCCTGACCAGGCCCTGACTCCGGGACGACACCAGCAACCACCTCCTCCTCCTCTTCATCATCATCCTCCTCCTCCTCCTCCTCCTCCTGGTCCTGGCCCTGGTCTCGGTGGAGCATTGCTGACTCCTCCTGCTCCACCAAGGCACTCTCCCCAGCCTCGAGCAGGCGATCTAGTGTCCTCTCCAGCATGAACAGTATTGGCAGCACGCTATTGAGGCCAATTTGCTCACTGCTGACCATCTTGGTCGCCTGCTCGAAGGAGGACAACACTTGGCAGACCTGGTTTATCTGCCCCCACTGCGCACAGGCGATGAAAGGGAGTTGTGGTGAAGCCCTCTGAGTGCCTAGTTCCATCAGGTACTCCCTCACCGCCCTTTGCTGCTCCCACAACCTCTTCAGCATGTGGAGGGTGGAGTTCCACCGCGTCACACTGTCCACAATCAGCCTGTGAAGGGGCAGATTGTACTTCCGCTGCAATTTGGACAGGGACGCGGTAGCGGTTGGGGAGCGCCTGAAGTGGCTGGCAATCCTACGCGCCTTTGCCACAATGTCACTCAACCCTGGATAAGTGCGCAGGAACTTCTGCACCACCAGGTTGAGGACATGTGCCAGACAGGGCACGTGCGTCAGACTGCCAGCATGGAGGGCGGCGAGTAGGTTGCTGCCGTTATCGCAGACAACCATACCTGGCTGGAGCCTTCGGGGTGTCAGCCACTTCTGGACCTGAGCTTGAAGTGCTTTCAGCACTTCTTCTGCAGTGTGTCTCCGGTCCCCTAAACTAACAAGCTGGAGCACGGCCTGACAGCGCACGTGCCCCACACTTGAGTAGCTACGGGGGCGCTTGCTGGGAGGCTCAGCAGCTGCGGAGACAGTGGCTTGAGGGAGACCAGCAGTTCTCCCCTGGACACCCCGGGGCGGCACCACAAGATCGGTTGCCGACGATCCCTCACCGACGCCTCGGAGGGAAACCCAATGGGCCGTGAAGCTGATGTAGCGTCCCTGCCCATGCCTGCTGGTCCAGCCATCCATTGTCAGATGAACCCTGTCGCTGACAGCGTGATCCAGCGACAGGGTTACATTCTGAACAATGTGCTGGTGTAGGGCAGGGACACCAGTCCTGGCAAAGAAATGGCGGCTGGGGACACGCCATTGGGGTTGGGCCTGCTCCAACATCTGCCTGAAGGGGTTGCTGTCAACTATGTTGAAGGGCAGCAGATGTTGGGCAATAACCCTTGCCAGGAGCCCATTGAGGGAACGCACACGTCGGTCTCCAGGGGGGAAGGGAGTGGTGCGGTCAAAGGCGTCTGAAATCGACGCCTGGCGCCGGACGGCAGTGCGGGACACAGACGTGGAGGGTGCTGTGGAAGTAGAGGTCTGGCTGCCGGTACCAGTACCTCTACTAGAGGGAGCGGGGGGGCATGACCTGCTGGAAACAGATGAAGATGTGGCAGGGGCTGCTGTACCCTGCTCACTTGTGGTGGTGGCGCTGCTACCACCACCACGCTTCATCTCCTCATACAACGCCCAGTGGTTTATCCTGAGGTGCTGGTTCAGGGCTGTGGTACCCACCCGAGCCAAACACTTCCCTCTCTTCACCCTCACTTTACAAATCCGGCAGATGGCCACGGTAGGGTTGTCTGCCACCAGGGTAAAGAAATTCCAGACAGGTGACTTCAGCACCGCCCTCCTGTCAGATGGGGTGACGCTTACTTGCACCTGCTGGGATTCGGTGCGCACAGGTGGAGCTGCCTGCTGCTGCTGCTGCTGCTGCTGCTCCTCCTCCTGACACCTCCTGCTGCCATCACCAGTGGAGACCCTGACGATGGTCTCCCTGGTGGTGACCTGGCGCACCGTTTCACCAGGGTGCCTACCTTCCCCGTCGTCACTGACGTAGTGAGCCGACGCGTCAGATGGCAACCATGATGGGTCACCCTCTTCGCCCCCAGAGATGTCAGACCAAGGGCTGAGATGTGTTGGTCTGAGGGAACCACGTGACATGGAGCCTCTAGCCTGGCTCCGCTGTCCCCTCACCCACGCCTGGGTCTGACTAGGTGCTGCTGTTTCCTGCACCAAAACAGCAGCACCAGTTTGAAGGGATGTCTCTGGGATACTGCCAGCAGGTATCCCATCCTCCTCATCCATCCCTTCAAAAAGGTCCTGACCATCAGGACAGAGCTGGAGGTCTGCCTGATGCATGGCCTCCCCCAAGAGATCCCTATCACTGTCGCTGTCGAACAGTAAGATGCTGGACTCTTGGGGGCTGGGGGGGGGTAGTACAGGCAACGGTGTAATGGTGGTACTACTGTGAGTCGGGACCGACGACTCAGTGGCACTGCTGTGCCCCATGTAGTCCACCACTACTTGAGCCTGAGATGGCAATATCGGGCGGCTGCCCGATGGGAAGAACTCCCGGATCAGGCGTACTCCCCTTGCACCCGATCCTCTACCACTAGTAGGGGCACGAGAGGTACCCCGTGCTGGCAGCGATCCAGCACTGGGAGTAACTCCCCTACCCCTACTGCCACGGCCACGGATGCCGCTCATAATTGCTGATATGTGTGTGGGGGGGTTAAACTTTATTGGGGGGGAAAATGTGAACAAAATGTGTTTTTGTGTTTTTTTTACAAGACAGGCACGCAGACAAAGACGTACACAGACAGCTACTAAACTATAAGAAAAGTAGTACACCAGACAAGGACTACAAAATTAAAGAAAAAAAAAAAAAGCACTAAACAAACACTAACTTTTTTTTTTTTTTTTTTTTAAACACAGACACTAAACACACACTAAGCTAAGCTAGATGAAATAAATGTACACTAACAGTGTGTACACTTACTACACAAAATTTAACTAAACTGAACACAAAACTTAGCTTTTATAAAAGCTCTTTAGGGAAAACTAAACAAAATTTGAACTGAGATGCCTATCAAATATCACTGAACAGTGAACCTGCAAGATCTGACAGTAACACAAGATGAACAAAACTTAGCTTTTAGAAAAGCTCTTTTATAAAGCTCAGATCAATATGTGTTCTGAAATCTCTTGCAAATATAACTGAACAGGGAGGATTGCAGGATCAAACAGTAACACAAATGAAAAAAACAGCACAAAACAGCACAAAACGTAGCTTTGAAAAAAGCTCTTGGGTCTATTGCTTTGAAAAAAGCAGTTGATATACTGGAAAAGATCCACTGGAATCACTAAATAGCAATGCTGGTGATGATCTAAATCAATCAAGAACAAAGACACAGGAAACCAGGAAACCAGGAACACAGAAACAGCCTCCACACTCTATAGCAAGCTTCTGAATCTGCAATGAAATGGTGCTGGGAGTGAGCTTATATAATGTCCATGCAGGCAGGTTCCTATTGGTTGCTAACCTGTGACGAGTGTGGAAGGAGAACTCTGATTGGCTCTGATGCAAAAGGGCGGAGCAAATAATCGCGCAATATTCCTATTGCCGAATATTCGCATTGCGAATATTCGGCAATATAAAATGATCGCTTCAGCTACTCGGCCCAATGGCTCTAATCATACCAGCAATGCTTTCAGACGTCTATGGAGATCACTAGGATGTGATCTGTTTTAAAAATGAAACTGTAAAAATCGCTCTGATGCGGAAGATCGGGGCGAGGAAAATAATCGCGCGATATTGCGTTTGCCGAATAATCGCATTGCGATCTTTCTGGAAAATTCAATGAACGCTTCAGCTACTCGGCCCAGGGTCTCTAATTATACCAGCAATGCTTTTAGACGTCGATGGAGATATCTAGGATGTGATCTGATTCAAAAAAAAAATTGTAAAAAATCGAATATTCGGAATTGCGAATATTCACCGCGAATTTCGAAATATAGCGCGATTTCTCGAATATGCTATATTCGAGTCGAATATTCGCAATGCGAATATTCGTGAGCAACACTATACGCTACGCCGCTGTAACTTACATTAGGCCGGTTCGAATCCCCAAAGAATTTGGGCCGTAAGTTACGGCGGCGTCCCTAAATTTCCCGCCGTGCATTGCGCGAAATGACGTCGCAAGGACGTAATTTTTTAAACTTAGACGTGACTTACGTCCATCCCGATTCACGGACGACTTACGCAAAAAAAAATTCAAATTTCGACGCGGGAACGACGGCCATACTTAACATGGCAAATCTATAAAGCAGCTTTAACTATACGCCAGAAAAATCCAACAAGAGACGACGTAAGAGAATGCGACGGCCGCGCGTACGTTCGTGGATCGTCGGAAATAGCTAATTTGCATACCCGACGCGGAAAACGACGTGAACGCCACCCAGCGGACGCCAAAGTATTGCATCTTAGATCCGAAGGCGTACGAAGACGTACACCTGTCGGATCTAACCCAGAAGCCGTCATATCTTGTTTTGAGGATTCAAAACAACGATACGACGCGGGAAATTTGAAAGTACGCCAGCGTATCAGTAGATACACCGGCGTACTCGCTCTGTGGATCTGGCCCATTGAATGCATTTACTGAAGAAATTATAGGAAATAATTATGGCAGCAATGAGCTGGAAAAATTACGGATAGTGATCTTAAAGCGGGAGTTCACCCATAAAACAATTTTTTCAAGCAATCCCCTTAGATGGATGCTCATTTTGTCCAGGGGAATCGGCTAGTTGTTTTAAAATATGAGCTGTACTTACCGTTTTCGAGATGCATCTTCTCCGTCGCTTCCGGGTATGGGTCTTCGGGAGCAAGCGTTCATTCTTGATTGACAGTCTTCCGAGAGGCTTCCGATGGTCGCATCCATCGCGTCACTAGTAGCCGAAAGAAGCCGAACGTCGGTGCGGCTCTATACTGCGCCTGCGCACCGACGTTCGGCTTCTTTCGGAAAATCGTGACGCGATGGATGCGACCGTCGGAAGCCTCTCGGAAAACTGTCAATCAAAATAGGAACGCCCAGTCCCGCAGCCCATACCCGGAAGCGGCGGAGAAGATGCATCTCGTAAACGGTAAGTACAGCTCATATTTTAAAACAACTAGCCGATTCCCCTAGACAAAATGAGCATGAAGCTAAGGGAAAAAACCCCTGCTTTAAAATAGATGGGACATTATCAGTTTCAATAATGTCACTACAGCAAAAATATCACTACAGCCTTTCGACTATAATATTTCTAGTACAGTGGCGAGCAAAACTCACTGTGGCATGGAGGGGGGTCAATATGAGTGGGGCAATAATGTGGAGGGATAATATTCATGGTAATACTGCAATACACTTATAATATTCTATATTATTCTATATTCTATCTTTTTTTTAATAGAATTTGATATATATATATATATATATATATATATATATATATATATATATATATATATATATACAGTATATATATTATATGCTTGTTTTAAATATTTTCCTTTAAAGAAGCCTTCTGCGTGCAGCTGTCCCAGCACCCCCATTACATACCTGAGCCCCATCTCTATTCAGCGATGTCCAAGTGTCTCGGCCATCCAAGATTCTTCCTCCTAATTGGCTGAGACACAGCAGAAGGACCCAATCAAAGTCAGTCAGCAAATCAGGAGAGAGAGGGGGTAGGGCCAGGCCGCATCTCCATTACTGAATAGACACAGGGAGCTGTGACTCAGCTTGGATGCCCACATAACAAGCTGCTTGCTGTGGGGGCACTCAACAGGAGGGAGGGGCAAGGAAATCTGAAAAGGGACCTGAGAAAAAGAGGATCTGGGCTGCCCTGTGCAAATTAACTGCAACAGAGCAGGTACGTATAACATGTTTGTTATTTTTATTGAAAAATATTTGAATTTAAAATCATTTTAAGTGATCTATGTAGATTGCAGGGTCTTTGACAAACCCTGTGGCAGATTCTTATCTTTTTGTTGCTCTAAAGAAATATGTCAGGGATCGGATGGGAGACTAAATTGATGAGGTCGGCCTCTCTTATATCTCCTGTCCTGGCTCCGCTGAAGGTGAAACAGAGGAAGCCGAAGGACAGGAGGGACACGAGTGCCTGGAGCCGGGGGTCCCGGGGGAACAGCTTGGCAGGGTTCAGCGGCCTGGAGTAGTCCGTGATGAGTTGCGCATGAACAGGTGAAAGCCAGGCAGGTAACCGAGGGTTAACAGTGACCAGGGGCATAGACAAGAGCAAGGTCTCAGGGATAGCCAGGTTCGTCAGCAAGCGGGCAGTGAGGTACCGAATCGTAGACAGAGCCAGAGTCAGGAACGGAGCCTGGTCAGAATACTGGGAAAACATACAGGATCAAGCAGGATTACAGAAACAAGCTGAAGATCAGTCAGCAAGGGCACAAGAGCCCAGACACCCTTTAAATAGGCTGTCTGGCGCCAAACTGAATTAGGCTCGTACGTGTGCGCGCGTGCCCGTATCTGTGCGCATGCGTGCCCGCAATTGCGAGCTCTGGCGCGCATCTGTGAGCCATTCTATGGCAAAGACTATGCGCTTGCGCACGTCTATGTGCAAAGCATCTTACGGGAATTCCCTGACAAAATAGCTGTATGTTTCACCATGTTCTTTGCAGACTGAATCTGAATGGGAGGGACTGTTTCAATATAATCACCTGGTACACTCTTATGCCGCGTACACACAATCAGGCTTTTGCCCGGCCAAATCTCATCGGCCTTCCATTGGAGAAAAATAGAACATGTTCTATATCTAAACTCTGATGGAATTCATCGGAATTTCAACTCGATGGGGCTACACACGATCGGAATATCCAATGGAAAAAGTCCATCAGACTTTTTCCATCGGAAATTCAGATCGTGTGTACAAGGCATTTGTGTTCTAATGAGAAAAGCTGGCCAGCGTGCATCTCACTGGAAGTATTTAAACATTAGGGAGTATCTCACCAAAACAGATCCAGTATTCCTACTGCAGGGGGTGCCTAAATATGTATCTTAGTGCAGATTTTTGGTTCAGACACCTGGTTGTTATATTACATTGAATTTTACAGAAAATCACAGCAGCTGCAATTTGAAAAGGAAAGATAATTTTTAATAACGTTAAATTACAACATTTTTTTTTTCTATTAACAATGGAGTTACCATTTAAAGTATTGTTTATTTATGTCAGCCATATATCAATATGTTTTTTTAAAACATTGATTAAAACACTTTATAGACATTTCTTTCCAGAACCTACTGGGCTATGGCACCAAAATGAATTACATTAGTTACTTTGGTTTAACATTTATTCAAGCTGCCCCACACCAAATAACCTAAAAAAAAAAGACTGCTGGGCTTCACTCAACCATACAGAACTGTGAGAAGCTGTGCTCTCTGCAGTGCCTCCATTGCTTGCTGTTACTGTTTTTTACACTGGTGATGAGCAAATCAGTTTGAAAATAAGATTAACAGGCTAATTGGAAATGTTATTCTCCAGAGCATAGCTATGCTCAGTTGTCTATTCAATTCATGAATCATGATTCCTTGGGCTTTCTATTTGGATGTTTTCCTGTAGCTCAGATAAATGAACATACAATATTCAGGAGAATACATTTTTTGTTAATGGGCAAAGTTATTGAGCGGCTGTATTTCCAATACTTTTATACACCAGGCTTGATAGATAAACAGATACGTATCCTGCACTAGAGTAGACGAAGGGTCAGGATTTCAAATACAAAGTCAATGACCACATTTTAAGTAGTAAGTGTACGTTGCCACATCCCAAACGCTAACAAGACTACACAAGGACAGAAGGAGAATATCCTTCTGAAATAAGGGACTTTTAAGGCGTCATACCAAAACTGACAACATATATATTTAAAACATGATTTATCTGTTCCCATTAAAACAAATAGTGGAATAATGTATAACCACCGATGAATCACATATAATATGCTGTACATCATTTTTAAAACCAATGCAAATACAAAAGATAACAAAACTTGTTGCTGTATTCCATTGATTATTGCCAACGCATCTCGAAGTCCATTACTGCTTCATCAGGGTCAGTATGGAATAATCTGAAAATTAAGAAACATTTTGACAGTACAAATATTGTAACAATTTTATTCCATATTACATGTATCATAGCCATTTGGGCTTACCACTATGATTTGAAAATGTTAACCAATAACTCCAAGAAGGATGTCCACACAGGACCTATACACCAACCCCTGTGTAGCAACATAAGAGGGTGGTCTTCTGGTCAGTAGACCACCCAGAGGGGAGAAGAGTGCCACGACCAGCCACACCTGAATAACTGCAAGAAATGCCAGGGAGTATCACTGAGTGTACCAATACTAACTGTGCAAAAGGGGCCATGGGAATAAAGGTGCTGACTCACATCCAACAAATATTCACAGACCTAATATGAAAACAAAACCAGCAACAAGCAACTAAACACACGCCCAGCACACATCACTCAGCCAAACTGGCCCAAATGCAGGTAAATCATCCTACTCCTGGTCCATATATTTCATATTGTTCAAAGCTGCCTGGCCCTATGTGAAAAAGTAATTGCCCCCTCCCATACTGAATCATGAATGAACTGTGATTAACTACAATTTTTGGGAAAGCTGAGTTAAATTTCACTAACCACACTCAGAGCTAATTCCTGTGTGACCTGTTGAATCAAGAAATCACATAAATAGAAGCCGTCTGACAAAGTAAAGCAAGCTAACAGATCACAAAAATCCACACATCATGCCACAATCCTAAAAAAAAAATCAAGAACAGATTATAAACAAACTTGTATTGGTCTAGGAAGGATTTCAAAGCCATTTCTAAGGCTTTTGAATGCCAGTGAACCATGGGGAGAGCCATTATCCACAAATAGAGATACCTTGGAACAGTGGTGAACCTTCTCAGGAGTGGCTGGCCTACAAAAATGACTCCAAGAGCATGACAAGCATTCTGAGCTCTACCCGGAAGACCTAAAGGAGAATGTCTGGCCATCAGTTTGTGACCTCAAGCTCAAGTGCACTTGGGTTATGCAGCAGGACAATGATCCGAAACACAACAGTAAGTTCACCTTCAAACGGTTCAAACAAAGCAAAATTTAGGTTTTGGAGTGGCCTAGTCAAAGCCTGGGCTTAAATCCAATTGAGATGCTGTATCATGACCTTACACAGGCTGTTCATGCTGGAAACAATTCTGCAAAGAAAAGTGGGGGAAAAATTGCTCCACAGCAATATGAAAGACTCATTGCCCATTACTGCAAATGCTTAACCACAGTTGTTGCCGCCAAGGCTGGCACAACCATTCATTAGGTTTAGGGGACAATTACTTTTTCACATAAAGCCAGGCAGGTTTGGACAGCTTTTTTGCCTTAATAAATGAAACTATCATTTAAAAACTGCATTTTGTATTTATTTGGGTTATCTTTGTGTAATAATAAAACTTGTTTGATGATCTGAGTCATTTAAGTGTGACAAATATGCAATAAAAAAAATCAGAATACTTTTTCACAGCATTGTATAAGGGGGTGGGATACAAATTCCCCCCCTAGATGGAAACTTACAAAAGTCTGTACATTAATGGTACAGTGCTGAAGTTCGTGAGCCATCTGGGGACATAATGACGGGGAGCTGTGGTGGCAAGCTCAGCGATAGCAACCGACACAGACAGCATCCAAGATGGATATGGGTCCACAGAGCACTTCTAGTATAAAATGGGAATGAGCGCTGCCAATCAAGTGGGACCTTTGTGAAATGTGAAAGAAATAATATCATGGTTGATAAAAAAAAAACAGTGCTCATAATAAAATTGATAGGTGCAAAGGTTTGCAATTGGGGCGAAACAGAATAGAAGGTAGGTGAATGGAAGTGGAAAATTGGACCACCAAAACCCCAAGGAAACAAGGATAGGATGAAGAAAACAGACATCATGTATGATTCCAAAAAATACCTGGTATTAGGAAGAGAAAGGAGGACCGTGACCCATGGTGATACACAGTGTGTGAAAGAGAGCCCTGTGTGCCCAGCCTACCCAAGGGAGAAGCGTATATAGGTGCCACCACATAGCAACCCCCAAAGTCGCGCACACCTTCAGTGTGAGAGGGAGGAGCCATCCCCTAGGTGGCCAATCGCCCTGCGTCATTGCAACCTCCCATGGTGCTCGCGGAGATGGAGGCCGCATGTCGTGTATTGTGACGTCAATGCACAGTGACGGTGCACCCCCCCCCCAGAGGCGTCTAAAGAGGCAGGGGAAGGGAGAAAGCCCTCTGTGAGCATCGCAGTTCCCGGACTGGATGAAAACAGATGGCCCAGCAATACCAACTCATACACCACCAATAGACACAGATTGACTAATGTTGTATGCCCGGTAAAGAATAGTGTTGAGCAGAATATGCCATATTCGATTTCGCGATATATCTCGAATATATATTCGAATATTCGAGATATATTCGCTAAATTCGAATATTCGTGATATTTTATCGAAATTAAATGATTGCGATTTTTCGCTATTGCGAATGCGAAAATAATTGCGATTTTTTTATAACTGCGGTAGGAGCACTCTGATTGGCTCAGAATATTCGTGATATTTTATCGAAATATCGCAACATGCGAATGCGATATTTATTGCGCAATTTCGAGAAATGCTGGAGGAGCGCTCTGATTGGCTCAGAATATTCGTGATATTTTATCGAAATATCGCAACATGCGAATGCGATATTTACTGCGCAATTTCGACAAATGCTGTAGGAGCACTCTGATTGGCTCAGAATATTCGTGATATTTTATCGAAATATCGCAACATGCGAATGCGATATTTACTGCGCAATTTCGACAAATGCTGTAGGAGCACTCTGATTGGCTCAGAATATTCGTGATATTTTACAATACAAAATAATTGCGAATATTCGGCAAATGCGGAAGGAGCACTCTGATTGGCTCAGAATATTCTTGATATTTTACAATACAAAATAATTGCGAATATTCGGCAAATGCAGAAGGAGCACTCTGATTGGCTCAGAATATTCTTGATATTTTACAATACAAAATAATTGCGAATATTCGGCAAATGCAGAAGGAGCACTCTGATTGGCTCAGAATATTCTTGATATTTTACAATACAAAATAATTGCGAATATTCGGCAAATGCAGAAGGAGCACTCTGATTGGCTCAGAATATTCTTGATATTTTACAATACAAAATAAAAAGTGTTTTGCATTGGTGGTGATTCTTTACTCTATCCATCTGTCACAGCCGTTTGTCAATCAAACACCTTGAAGATTGAACACGTTCATGCTGCATGCTTTGGACTTTTTTTCACTTCACATATCAAAGACATTTTTATGAAAGATTATTTTTCTATTATTGGGACTATATTTCTTTATATATTTGTTTCACTGTGTATTTCACAAGTTATTTGCGCTTGCTTATTTTATAATTTGCCCACATGTCTTGTCACTAGACATATTTTTTATTCTTGTAGAGCGACTCCATTTTCTGTCTTGTATTAAATTATGTTGTATAACATTTTTGAGTTGCTGCTGTATTCTCCCCTTTTTTTAAGCTATGCGCAATTTTTTCCTTCTTACAAAAAAAAATAATATCAAACATACAAATATTCATAACAGAAACATACACAAAGCCCCCCCCCCTTTTGCATCAGAGACAATCAGAGTTCTCCTACCACAGTTATCGAAAATTCGCAATCATTTTCGCATTCGCAATAGCGAAAAATCGCAATGTTTTTTTTTTCAATTTGGCAACATAAAAGGATCGCCTCAGCTTAGCTACTCGGCCCAGGGTCTCTAATCATACCAGCAATGCTTTTAGACGTCGATAGGATGTGATCTGTTTTAAAAATCAAATTGAAAAAATGCGAATATTCGGAATTGCGAATATTCACCGCGAAATTCGAAATATAGCGCGATTTCTCGAATATGCTATATTCGAGTCGAATATTCGCAATGCGAATATTCGTGAGCAACACTAGTAAAGAAATAAAGGAATAATGCACCAAAAATGTACTTTGTATCATAATACAGCTAATAAAAAAAATGTAAGGATAAATTAGGGGAGGCTAGCATAGGGCCAACTAAAAGCAAGAATTGTATTTGGTTGTATTGGTCTAAACGCCACTGCATGCTCCCATCCCTATTGAAGGCACACTGGCGATGCCTTATTAGATGAACCCTGACAACACCTTTGTTATATAGTGCACTCTTTTCACACATCTATAGTCTTCTAATAATATAGAATTTCTGAAGAAATTATAAGATATCACATATAACTATACATTGATTTATTTCTAGTAATTCAAGAGAACCACATTTGAGGATCATTAAATAAGGCTATCTGTGATGTCTGATTTTTCAAAAGACTAATGCAGGCAGCTAAAAGGCATTTAAGTGAGCTAAACTTTAATTTATTTGAATGTGATTAATGTCTTGTTAACCTTTAGAAGATTTTGATGAATGACATGCTTAGTAGAATAATGTTTAAGTTTAAGGCAAGAATTTTATCATAGAAGCGTAATCCAGACCATTGCCTATGATTATGTGAATGTAATAGACATTGTTTATTATCTAGAAAGTGGTACGTACCTGCTTGGTTTGGCAAGAGGAAAGCTATGTCACCTGAGTAGAGATCCCCCACGGTGATTAATTAAACCTGTTCCACATCTAAATTGAAAAAGGGGAAATGATTGAAGCTGTTTCTGGTAAATCATTAATCATTCTGTTTGTCGTTCAGTATATATTTATCATTTAGATTTACATAATAGAAAATGAAATGTTAACTTAATTTACCACACTTACTAAAGTAGGTGAATTGCAATAAGGTTTCAGATATATGCAAAAAAATTGTATCTGTAAATAAATTAATAACCAATCATTGTCTTAAGTAAGTAAGTCAAACTATTGGGTTGATTTACAAAAGGCAAATAGGCTGTTCACCTTGCAAGGGAAGTTTCACTTAGGCCTCGTACACACGGGCAAACATGTCCGATGAAAACGGTCCGCGAACCGTTTTCATCGGACATGTCCGCTCGGAGATTTTGGTATGATGGTTGTATGATGGTTGACGTATACGACACCGACGTTCTCTGACGCGGAAGTTCAATGCTTCCACTCATGCGTCGAATCACTTCGATGCACGCGTGGGATTTCGGGCGAGCGGACATGTCCGATGAGTCGTACTGACCATCAGACATGTCCGACGGACAGGCTTCCAGCGGACAAGTTTCTTAGCATGCTAAGAAACTTTTGTCCGCTGGAAACCTGTCCGCTAGGCTGGAAAACTGTCCGGTCGGCCCTACACACGACCAAACATGTCCGCGGAAACTGGTCTGCGGAACAGTTTCAGCGGATATGTTCGGTCATGTGTACAAGGCCTAAGAAGAGAATTTTCCCTTGCAAGTGAGGTGAAGCTCTGCCGACTCCTATCCTCCAGTCTCTTTCCTTGCTCATGATTGGATATTCTTTTCAAAGTGAAATTTTACCAAATCACTAAGCTCTGGGGCCTTGCAAAGTGAAAAACCTATTCACTTTTAGTAAATGAACCCCTATGAGACTGGGGGCTTTATTTACTAAAGGCAAATCCACTTTTTACTACAAGTGCACTTGGAAGTGCAGTCGCTGTAGATCTGAGGGGGACATGCAAGGGGAAAAAAAACAGAATTTTTGTTTATACATGATTGGATGATATAAATCAGCAGAACTTTATCTCAGTTCAGAGCTTCCCCCATCAAATCACTCTGAAGCTATTACCTTTTGTATCACCACCCCCTCCCTTTAGAATGTAAGCTTTACAAGTAGGGCCCTCCTTTACCTTCTGTATTGAATTGTACTGTAATTGTGCTGTCCTCCCTCTACATTGTAAAGTGCTGCGTAAACTGTTGGCGCTATATAAATCGTGAATAATAATAATAATACCTTATGGCATGCTCACTAGATATTCCAGTCTCCTGGAGCTGCAGTCTTTGTCAGCTTCTTCCACAGTGACAATGCCTGTATGTTAGGGGAACCACTGACATGCCTAAGCAGCCTTGTAATTTATACAGAAAAAACCTGGGAGAAAGGGTGATAATTGTGCTGGAGTTTTATGCCGCGTACACACCATCACTTTATGTGATGGAAAAAAACGATATTTTCTGTGAAGTAAAAAACGACGTTTTTGAAACTTCAATTTTCAAAAACGACGTTGCCTACACACCATTGTTTTTTCACAATGCTCTAGCAAAGCGAGGTTACGTTCACCACTTTTTTCCATTGAAGCTCGCTTCATAACTAGCTTCTGGGCATGCGCGGGTTTAAAAACGTTGTTTTAAACGTTGTTTTTTGCTACACACGGTCAATTTTTGTGAAACAAAAACAACGTTTTGAAAACGACACATAAAATTGAAGCATGCTTCAATTTTTTTTTGTTGTTTTTCACAAGACATAAAACAACGTTTTCCCCCACACACGGTCATTTAAATTGACGTTTTTAAAAATGTCGTTTTTTTTTTATCACATAAAGTGATGGTGTGTATGCGGCATCAGAATGGGTCTTGCAGTGTAATCAGACTACTGCGGGGGCAAAAATTAACCGAAGGGAGAAATACTGGTGGATCAACAGGTAAGAAGCATAGCTCCCAACTGTCCCTGATTTTGAAGGACTGTCCCTGATTTTGAAGGACTGTCCCTGATTTGGAACAAAGTCCCTCTGTCCCTCTTTCCTCCTCATGTGTCCCTCATTTTGGTCTGATCTTCATAGTTGTATATAAAATGCACTGCTTATCTATCAAAAAGTGTTTCCCATTGCTGCATTTGTAAATTCCAAAAGCCAATATAAAAGAAGATTAGTTGTAAAAAAGCACTTGTGGGTTTAGCCAACCATTTTGTTTGTACAATTCGCCTTTAAGGGGGAGTGGCAGGGTGTGTGTCCTATGCCACCATACTTTTTCTAATAGGTGTCCCTCGTTCCCATTTCAGAAAGTTGGGAGGTATGAAGAAGTACTGCAAGTACAGGAAGCTGAAGCTATATACTGCCACATATGCAGAGACTAGCACTGAGGACAGTACATCTGATACTGGAAAACATTGCACCAGAAGTTAACTGCTTGCCAACCACCCACCACAGTTTTACGGCGGCAAGTCAGCTCGGCTGCGCAAAATCACGTAATATAACATGATTTTGCATTGCGGCCACTAGGGCCTGCTCGCCCCTGGTGCTGATACGAGTGCCTGGCAGGCGTGATCACCGCCAGGCACCCACGATCGGTCGTGACAGAGTGAGAAACGGGAGCTGTGTGTGTAAACACACAGCTCCCGGTTCTTTCAGGGGGAGAAATTACTGATCTACAAAGTATGAACAGCGATCTGTCATTTCCCCTAATCAGTCCCACCCCCCCTTCAGTTAGAACACAATGAGGGAACATAATTAACCCCTTGATTGCCCCCTAGTGTTAACCCCTTCCCTGCCAGTGACATTTTTACATTAATAAATGCATTTTTATAGCACTGATCGCTATAAAAATGCCAATGGTCCCAAAAATGTGTCAAAAGTGTCTGATGTGTCCGCCATAAGGTCGCAGTACCGATAAAAATCACAGATCGCCGCCATTACTAGTAAAAAAAATTATTAATAAAAATGCCATAAAACTATCCCCTATAGTGTAGACGCTATAACTTTTTGCGCAAACCAATCAATAAACGCTTATTGCTAATTTTTTACGGCAAATATGTAGAAGAATATGTATCGGCCTAAACTGAGGAAAAAAATATTATTTTTATATATTTTTGGGGGATATTTATTATAGCAAAAATTAAAAAATATTCTTTTTTTTTCAAAATTATCGCTCTATTTTTGTTTATAGCGCAAAAAATAAAAAACGGAGAGGTGATTAAATACCACCAAAAGAAAGCTCTATTTGTGGGAAAAAAATTACGTCAATTTTGTTTGGGAGTCACGTCGCACGACCGCGCAATTGTCGTTAAAGCGACGCAGTGCCGAATCGCAAAAAGTGGCCCGGTCAATGACCAGCAAAATGATCCGGGGCTTAAGTGGTTAAACATTTTAATAACAAGAAGTACTGCGGTGCTATGAATACAGAGCTGCAAATTAGTGTCTTTTATATTTACGTGAAGTTCAACTTTCATGCTTTGAGATTAAACATATAATTATTACATTTTGTATTGTCAACTTTTCCTTTGATCCTTAATGCTGCATACATATTAAACTATAACAGTTATATTGTAGACATGTCATGTGGACACTGCAGTCTAGCTAGTACAACTCTATTTTATACATTTTTACATTATGGATGAACAAATGGAAACATGTACTTTTCTCATTCAATCTTCATTGTTCACAGAGAGGATAGAATGATATTTATAGTGTTCATTTGACTCCACTGGGAGATTATTAATTTATCGCCATATCCAACAGAAAGCTTGCTGGAAACTTTTGGAAAACAGCTGTGAATGGCTGTAACTCCATTAAAGAATTTCAATTTGAAAAACAAAATTGAGCTAGAATTTTACTAACAATCAAACTAGAATGTCACTTGATTAGTAGAGGACGTGTTCAGTATTAATTTCAGAGTATAGCCATCATATGGGGCCTTTTCACAAAGAATTTGTAGCTGTGATAAAGCTATACAGTACCTAATACAAACATTAAAATGGTAAAACCTAGTTCTACGTAAACAGAGAAAAAAAAGAAACTTCTATCCAAGTAATTTTGATAAAAAAAGGGGAAGTATCATCAAACCCAGACATTGTGTATCTCTATCATGACCAACCTTAGGAGGCTTCAGATGTTATCAACACATATCAGGAATTAAATGGAAGGTGAACTTTTGAATCAGGGTGGGAGGAAAAATGTGGTAGAGAAAAAAGGGTAGGCAAAGGGTACAAAAGTGTTTAGAGGTGGACGAGAGAAACAAAGAGAAAAAGATAAATGCAATCCAGTAGAATAAATCCTTCCAAAGAAGGAAGGAGGCTGTACAGGATCATTCCATGTACAAAGTGAAACATGTACTGTTAAAGGCCCGTCATTCATTTTACGAATAGGGTGATAAATGTGGTCGACTACTGGCCAATGCTTTACAAGTCAAGCGCTCTCAGACATACTTTCCTGCACTTCTCGTGTCATCCTGTATTCCCCTACTGCTCCTGTCCACAGATGGCGAGAAGGCTTTTGACAGGGTGGACTTTTCTCCAGGAGACACTCAATTTAGTGAGAATGCCGGATCCCATCCTGTCATGGATATCGACCATTTATGATAATCCCAAAGCTACAATACGGGTAAATGGGTAAATGGCTACAACTCCAGCCCTTTCTCAATTTCGAAAGGCACCAATCTCCATTGCTATTTGTTCTTTCCCTGTAACCTTTTTTTTTTACACAACATCAGAGGTAATCAGTCCATTAAAGGCATTCAATCAGGCAAATACTAACACCAAGTGGCGACCTACATCAACGACCTTTTATTTTATATTACTAAGCCCCTTCTTTATCGTCCCTGTTAAATGAGCTGAAGCGCTATGGTACCCTGTCTAATTTTAAGGTTAATCAGCAAAATTCAGAGGCCCTGAATGTCTCCTTGTCAGACTCTACCATTTTAAACCTACGCCCCTTTTTACCATTCAAGTGGGCTGCCAACTCTATTCAATACCTGGAAACAAAATTTTTCGCGAACATGCATGACATTATTCCACTCAACTACCAGCCTCTCATATTTATGCTTACTGCTAATCTTAAAAAGTAGGACTCTGGCCCTTTCCCGGTTCGGCCGTGGTAATATACTCAATGCCCAGACTTTTGTTACATATTGCAGGCACTGCCTGTCAAAATACTACAGATGTTTTTTTGCGCTGTACGTTCAATATTCATCAGATTCATTATTACTATGACCGAAGATTAAGGGCAGTCTCTGGTTTCCGGACCCAGCCCTATATTATACATATGACCAGCGTTGTGGACTGATGCCGACACAGTGACTTAAAACTCTGGGTATTGCTGGAACAAGAGATTTGCCAGCCCCCATTTGCTGGTCTACCTTGGGCAGGGAAAACTCATCACTGATTGACCCTACTTTTGTGGAACCGAATAGGTTTTTCTGTTTATCCTCACTGAAAAGTTTTCCATCCCCAATGATGCCACTTGCTGGTCATCTGGACTTTATACCTGGTCTCACTGACTCTTTTTTTTGCAAGACCCAGAGGGACTCATGGTGGCCCAGTTGCTCGCAAGAGTGAAGGACCTTGAGAAAATGGAATATCCGACCTTTGCTTTGCAAAATAAGTCAGAGGAACATAAGTCCAGATGGTTTTATTGGGATCTCTTTCACTTCTCTGATGAATTTCTCCAATACACGTTAGGATCCATCATCTGAGATCTCCATTGCTTATTTAGTGCTATCAATCTAGGCTCCCTGGTGATGCCCCCATTCCACCCTCTTTTTTTTTTACTTCTCTCTGCTCTCTTTCTCTTATATTTTCCTTCTTCTCCTTCTTTCCCTTCTCCATATCTCCTTTTAAACTAAAAAAACAAAACGTTATGGCCACAGAATCATATATTCACCCTGTATTGGACTTCAGTTGGTGGTTTGAGCCTGATTGAAGGCTTCCCTACACTCACATGCAATTTTTTTGTATGGTTGTGCTTATTGCGCTTGTTACCATTTCTATGCAATGCAAAGTTGTCTCTATATTTTTATCTGTGTCACATCTTTAAATAAGAAAATATATAAAAAAAGAGTTTAAAGCCTAATGATTGGTGTTAAATCACTAATGGATTAGTAAAGTACGTTTTTAAATGTAACACTTATAGCAGACGAGTCCTGAGACTATTGTAGTTCATTTCTCCATCACTGCTGAATAATATTGTACTTCTCCTACTTCTAGTGGAATGAATAATAACCAGTTCCCGACCCCCGCATGTACATATACGTCCACAATATGGCACGTACAGGCACATGGGCGTACACGTACGTCCTCGCCTATTAGCGGGTGGGGGGTCCGATCGGGACCCCCCCGCTACATGCGGAGGTCGGGTCCGTTTGGGGAGCGATCCGGGACCACGGCGCGGCTATTTGTTTATAGCCGCTCCGTCGCGATCGCTCCCCGGAGCTGAAGAACGGGGTGAGCCGTGTGTAAACACGGCTTCCCCGTCCTTCACTATGGCGGCGCATCGATCGCGTCATTCCCTTTATAGGGAAGACACGATCGATGACGTCATTCCTACAGCCACACCCCCAAACAGTTGTAAACACATACTAGGTGCACCCTAACTCCTACAGCGCCACCTGTGGTTAACTCCCAAACTGCAACTGTCATTTTCACAATAAAGAATGCAATTTAAATGCATTTTTTGCTGTGAAAATGACAATGGTCCCAAAAATGTGTCAAAATTGTCCGAAGTGTCCGCCATAATGTCGCAGTCATGAAAAAAATTGCTGATCGCCGCCATTAGTAGTAAAAAAAAAAATAAAAATAAAAATGCAATAAAACTATCCCCTATTTTGTAAACCCTATAAATTTTGCGCAAAAACAATCGATAAACGCTTATTGCGATTTTTTTTACTAAAAATAGGTAGAAGAATACGTATCGGCCTAAACTGAGGAAAAAAAATGTTTTTATATATGTTTTTGGGGGATATTTATTACAGCAAAAAGTAAAAAATATTGCTTTTTTTTCAAAATTGTCGCTCTATTTTTGTTTATAGCGCAAAAACTAAAAACCGCAGATGTGATCAAATACCACCAAAAGAAAGCTCTATTTGTGTGGAAAAAAGGACGCCAATTTTGTTTGGGAGCCACGTCGCACGACCGCGCAATTGTCTGTTAAAGCGACGCAGTCCCGAACTGTAAAAACACCTTGGGTCTTTAGGCTGCATATTGGTCCGGGGCTTAAGTGGTTAAATAGGCTTTCAAGACCTTACTGAGCTGTGTGAATTCCCCACCTAATGAAAACCTGCTTTTACACTTGTTAGCTTTGCTTACGTTATGAAGACAAATATAATATAAGACCTTTCAAAGAAATCTTTTAAAAAATTGCTTAATTTCATAAACATTATGTAGATAGCACCAGCAATGGTATGCAATACCATGGGTTTAATTAGTAAAACCTTGAGTGTTCCAAAGTCCAAATAGTTTTTTTTCAGGTTAGAAAAAGGAATTACTTCAACGCATTACACTTTCTACATTTAAAACCTCTAATATCTCTGTTATTTTCCTGACTTTAAACTGCTTTTATTATATCAAATATTAAATGCTTTGATTTCTCATGGAGTAAGCAGAGCACCGTGAATAAGACAAGTAATTACTTAAGCACACCCAAATGTAAGACTTTTTAGTCCCACCTGAAATTTATTACACATTTATGATTCAAGTTAAGCTGTTATGGGATAGGGACTATTTATTTTTTTCTCTATACTTTTTGCTTGGTGAAATTTAAGTAGATTTATAAACAGCAGTTTAGAAAGCTGGTGTCCCTTTGGAGCAATTTTCATGTTCATTTTTAAAGGCAAAGTATTTTTTTCTAACACCATCTGGTCAATAATCTAAGACAAGCTCAGCTGGAATTCAGTCCTGGCAGTTCTGAATTACTTAGAGAAAATACAATTTGGTTGAAGGTTAAAAAGCCGTGAGTAAATCTAGATACAACCGTTTAATGAATGCATTATGCCATTTTATCTACTAAAACTCCTCAAAACAAATGAGTGCATCAGCAACAGCTAAAATATAGTTCACATTTATTTGTACATAAATAGTTCTACACAATCCACTTGTAAATATTGGAAACTATGAATATAGCTTATATTTTATTAAATACATTTATGTTATAAAATGTTAAGGTGACATGTAAAGTGTAACTCTACTTTCATAAAAAAAAATATAGCAAATAAAAAAAAAACATTTTCTGCAGCAGCTGTTATTTTCTGTAAAATACAATGCTATATGGCAACCAGGAAGCATTCTTTACACCATTGGTGTACAGAACATGCCAAGAGATGTAATTTCCTGCTTGACCTACTGAAGTCCACACACTAAAATATAAGTAATATTTTAGGAACAATGGTGTTTGGGGCTGATTGTATGAAACTGCCAACATCCAAAAAACAGAAGTGCAGAAGGAAATAACCCCCTTGGACTTTATAGGCATAAATCAAGTGAAGACGTAGATTAATTACAAAGATGACAACGCCACTTTTATTGATACCGGTTTAAAATAGGCTAAGAACAAGGGCTAGAAATGCCCAGGCAACAAACTTTGCTATAGATGAATGGTAATCAAATAAACCCGCCCTCTTGATTTCCCACCGCTGCACTGGTTGGAAGAAAACTAGGCAAAAAAATATAGCTGCCGCTTTACATAATGTGAATAAATATAACAACCACTAAAACAAAATCAGTGTCAAAAATAATAAGCAGCGCATAAATTATTACAAACAGTGAATGTGTGTAAATACAGTACAGTACCTATCAAGTAAATAAATAAGTAAATAAATCAGAAATAGTATCAAAAATATTGCGAATACTATCAAAGATATTATAAATGTGTAGAACCTGTGAAATTAGTGACAAAAGTAATAAACATAAAGTTCATAAATGATATATGTTCCTTGAATCTTCAAGTCTTCCACCACACCAAAAGTGTTCAGTGAATCCTTCACCCATCCAATCAAACACTCACCAGAAAGATATGCCTAACACTCACGTGCTTTGGCATAAAAGCACCAGCTGCACCAACACAATGCTGTCTGATCTGCAGCTTGTGTCTGAAAACCTGCATCTGAAATCTTTTACCTGTTACCGACCCAGCTTTACTGACCACCCGAATCTTTCCGACCTGTTGACCCTTGGCGTGTTATTGACCTTGCTCTGATTGATTACCTGTTGCCAGACCTCTCTGCCTGAACCTGTGACTAGATTTACTCTTTAAAAGTAATGTAAAGTTATTATCCTTTAAAACCTTTTTCAAGATACACTATTTTTTTGTTATACGTTATATATAATATATTTATTATCCAATATCTGAAAGTAATGTGCATATTTATATAAAGTAATACAAAACAACAGTTTTTTATGCATACCAATGCATACCCAAGCTTAGGATAGACTTCTCATAGCTTTGAGGTCCCATTCACCCTTGTGTACACATTTCTGTTCACTGATAAGTGTAGCAACGAGTTTGCTTATTGATCTCAGTACACAATCATTGAAGAAAACATGCACCTGAATATTTTTTTTCAGTGCGCTGCAAGTATTTTTAATTTTATGCGTTGCAGTACAGCTGTATTTGTTTTGGCAACTCACTGAAACACAGATGTACTGTCTGTTTACTCCATATTAAGTGTGTAAATCTGTATAATGCTTTTTTAGTAGTCTAGGGAGCCCTATGTAGTCCTGTACATATTTCTAAATTAGAGCAATCACCCCTGGTTCTGGGGTCTTTTGGCTGTTACAAGTCAGAGAGGACACATGTACCTGGGTTTGTTCCCTATGGGCCAGATTCAGAAAGAGATACGACGGCGTATCTCCTGATACGCCGTTGTATCTCTGAGTGCGCTCGGTCGTATCTATGTGCCTCTAATTCAGAGAATCAGTTACGCAAATATATCCCTAAGGTCCGACAGGTGTAAGTGTCTTACACCGTCGTATCTTAGGCTGCATTTTCAGGCTGGCCGCTAGGTGGCGATTCCGTTTGTTTACGTGAGGAATATGCAAATTACTATTTATGTCGATTCAGAAACGAACGACCGCCCGGCGCTTTTTTTTTTACGTCGTTTGCGTTCGGCTTTTTCCGGCGTAAACTTACCCCTGCTATTTGGGGGGTATGTGCGACGTATCCTATGTTAAGTATGGCCGTCGTTCCCGCGCCGAGTTTTGAAATTTTTACGTCGTTTGCGTAAGTCGTTCGTGAATACGGCTGGACATAATTTACGTTCACGTCGAAAGCAATGACGTTTTGTGGCGGATTTTCGAGCATGCACACTGTGATGTTTTCACGAACAGCGCATGCGCCGTTAAAAAAAAATGTAAAATACGCGGGGTCAAGCCAAATTTAAATAAAACACGCCCCCAACATCCCCATTTGAATTAGGCGGGCTTACACCGGCCCACATACGTTACGCCGCCGTAACTTAGGGCGCAAGTTCTTTCTGAATACGGAACTTGCGCCCAAAGTTACAGCGGTGTAACATATGTAGGATACGTTACGCCGGACAGATACGCTCAGGTATCTGAATCCGGCCCTTCGAGTACAATTTAAAGAGTTGTAAAGGCAGAAGGTTATTTATCTTAATGCGTTCTATGCATTAAGATAAAAAACCTTCTGTGTGTAGCAGCCTCCCCAGCACCCCACAATTACCTACCAGAGCCCCTTCTCTTTCCAGGGATGTCAACGATCCCCTCAGCCATCCAGTACACTCCTCCTGATTGGCTGAGACAGAGCAGCGGCACCATTGGCTCCCACGGCTGTCAAAGTTAGTCAGCCAATCAGGCTCTATCAATAGAGTGGGCGGGGCCAAGCCAGGGCTCTGTGTCTGAATGGATACAAAAAGCTCTGACCCAGCTTGGGTGACCCCTGTAGCAAGCTGCTGTCTGAGGGGGCACTCAAAGGAGGGCGGAGCTAGGAGCAGCAAAGAGGGACCCAAGAAGAGAAGGATCCAGGCTGCTCTGTGCGAAACCAACTGCACAGAGAAGGTAAGTATAACATGCTTGTTATTTTTTTAAAAAGGAGCCTTTACAATCACTTTTTTACTTTCAATACGTTTTTTATTGAAAATGTTTCAAGTAACAAAAAACAAGGCTCAAGGCCCATAGCTGATGCAACAGCAACATATACGTTCAATACGTAGCAATGTAATCTCAAGTGAGGTGATCTAATACTTTAGTAGACCTAATGAGCCAAGAAAATCACAGAAGAATAATAAAATAAAAGAAATTAAAATACCATAGAACAGTAGAAACAAGGTTCAAAAGTAAAATAAACAAACATAACCTTCCGTCTGCCGTTGATCACACCAATGGAGGCATTAGTCAATGCATCAAATAGTCAAAGAATCAAAATTTTGTAATCTGGGGATTTTTTAATCAAGGAAGTTTGTATTGCTCGTACCAGTCAAACCATAATTGCCACAGAGGGCGTATTTTATGTAAGGAATTGTGCGTGGAGGCGAATAGCAGTTCATATGTGACATGGGTGTGGGTGGTCGTGATCACCTCTTGTAATGGAGGGGGGTTTACTTGTTTCCAGTGATGGGCGAGTACTAGTCTCGCACTTAGGAGGATATGTGTGGCTATTATTCTTTTATCAGGGGGAAGAGATTCGATACCCAACGAAAGCAGTGCCATGCCAGGCTCCATTGGTAGTGATAAACCTAGGACGTTAAATATAACTTGAAAGACATCCTTCCAGTATTTGGCCACTGAAGGGCAAACCCAGAAAATATGGAACAACGTTCCCAGATTCCCACACAACCTCCAGCAACAGTTCGAAACCTGTGGGGCGAATTTTACTATTATAGAGGGGGTCAGGTACCATCTTAATAACATTTTCTGATTAAGTTCCCACAAGTTCACACACTTTGTAGCTGTATATGTTATGTTGAAAGCCTTTTTGCCATTGCTCAGGGGAATATTCTTTACCCCACTCCCTTTCCCACGCTAGTATTGCTGAGGATTTAGTAAAGACCTCCTAATCATTAAGCAACATGTAGAACATAGAGATACCCCTAGTTTTGACCGTAGGGCTGGTGTAGAGTAGGGTAACCTGCCACGGCAAGGAGATGGTCTTTATCGGATGAGTTCGCAAAAGGTGGCTAATTTGTAAATAGGAGTATACATCTTTAGCCGATAAGCCAAATTCCAATTGAACAGCACAAAATGATTTTAGGGCTGGACCTACCATTAAGTCTGTTACATCTCTTATCCCTTTGGCCGCCCATTCGTCTATATTCATATTGGGGATTGCGCTGGTTAAACACTGGATCGGAACAGGTACTTTCGAGCAAGCCTGGTGGTGAAAACTAATGGAGGTAAGTACATCCCACCCCTGGAGCGACGCCAAAATCGTCGGGGAGAACTCGTCTCGTTGTAAATGAATGCTACGAGACATTAATAGAAAAGTTTATAGATCATGTCCTGGTATCTGATGACTCTCTAACTCCGACCATCTTTTATGCCCCGAGTTTGGAAACCATGTTTTGATTTGGGCTGGCAGAGTCGCTATGTAGTAGTCCCTCAGCACCACCATGCCCACTCCCCCCGCCCGTCTAGACTTGATTAGTTTAGAAAATGCACAACAAGCTTTCCTACCTTGCCATAAATACCTGTTGAGAAGTGATTGTGCGGCGTTGAAAAAGGATTTCGGCACTGGAATAGGGAGCATCCTAAATATGTAAATCAGTTGTGGCAGTACCACCATCTTAAAGGCCGCCAATCTGCCTGACCAAGATAGCTCTGTTTTCGCCAGTTCCTGGAGCTTGATCCTAAGCCTGTCTAGAAAGGGTGTATAGTTAGCCTTGACCAGGTAGCAACTGTTGGTGTAAGGGTGATGCCTAGGTATTTTACCCCCACCCTGTCCCCTTTACAATCACTTTAACCACTTCAATACAGGGCATTTTCACCCCCTTCCTGCCCAGACCAATTTTTAGTTTTCAGCGCTGTCGCACTTTGAATGACAATTGCGCAGTCGTGCGATGTGGCTCCCAAACAAACTTGGCGTCCTTTTTTTCTCACAAATAGAGCTTTCTTTTGGTGGTATTTGATCACCTCTTTTTTTTTTTTTTTTTTGTGCTATAAAACAAAAGAAGAGCGACAATTTTGAAAAAAAAACACAATGGGCCAGATCCACGAAGCAGTTACGCTGGCGTATCTATTGATACGCCACGTAACTGCTAGGTTGCTCCGCCGTATCTTTGTTTTGTATCCACAAAACAAGATACGCCTGAAGCTGGGCTAGATCCGACTGGCGTACGTCTTAGTACGCTGTCAGATCTAAGGTGCATATTTACGCTGGCTGCTAGGTGGCACTTCCGTCGATTTCCGCGTCGAGTATGCAAATAAGCTAGATACGTGAATCCACAAACGTACGTCCGGCCGGCGCATTTTTTTACGTTGTTTCCGTAAGGCTTTTTTCGGCGTAACGTTACCCCTGCTATATGAGGCGTAGCCAATGTTAAGTATGGACGTCGGCCCAGCGTCGAATTTCCCGCCGTGTATGTCGTTTGCGTAAAACGTTCGCGAATAGGGCTTTGCGTAGAATGACGTTCACGTCGAAAGCATTGGCTTGTTGCGGGTTAATTTGGAGCATGCGCACTGGGATACCCCCACGGACGGCGCATGCGCCGTTCAGAAAAAAACGTCATTTACGTCGGGTCAAGACGTATTAACATAAAACACGCCCCCATCTCATATATTTGAATTGCGCGCCCTTACACTGACAGTTACACTACGCCGCCGTAACTTACGGCGCAAATTCTTTGTGGATACGGGAAATACGCTGTAAGTTACGGCTGCGTAGTGTATCTGAGATACACTACGCCAGACGTAAAGAAGCGCCGCATTACGTGGATCTGGCCCAATATCTTTTACTTTTTGATTTAATAAATATCATATTTTTAAAAAAAAAAAAAAATTTTTTTCCTCAGTTTAGACCGATACGTATTCTTCTACATATTTTTGGTAAAAAAAAAATCTCAATAAGCGTATTTTGATCGGTTTGCGCAAAAGTTCTAGCATCTACAAAATAGGGAATAGAACTATGGCGATCTGCGATTTTTATTGTGATCGTGACATTGCGGCGGGCATATCGGACACTTTTGACACATTTTTGGGACTATTCACATTTATACAGCGATTAGTGCTAAAAAACTGCACTGATTACTTTGTAAATGTGACTGGCAGGGAAGGGGTAAACACTAGGGGGTGAGGAATGGGTTAATATGTTCCCTAGAGTGTGTTCTAACTGTAGGGGGACTCACAAGGGGAGGAGACCGATGTGTGTTACTTTGTTCTGGGAACACACGTGTGTCTCCTCACCGCTGACAGGACATGGATCTGTGTGTTTACACATCGTGGCCACCGGGCAACGCATCGTGTCCCGAGCAATGCGGTGCGCGCGCCCCCTAGCCGCCTGGGAATGCAAGGACGTCATATGACGTCCAGTCTGAAGGAGGAAGGGTTCCCGCCGACGTCATTTTAGGGAACGTGTTAAGCTTTATATGATTCTTATGGTATGAGCAGACTGCCTGTCTTCTCAAGAGTAAATTGGTTTTATAGGTTATCTTATATGACATGTTTACTCAATTTACTCCCAGAAGGTACATTTTATTTTGCACAGATAATTTAATCCATGTCACTATCCCAGTGTGTGCTACAGCTGTTCCTAGTGGGGAAAATCCTCAGAATGAAATCTGTTATGTTTCAGGACTGAAGTTGAGGAGAACAGTGATGCAGATGGCATGTAGAAGTAACAGTTTTAAAACTGTCTCTATTCAATCAGGACACACCATTTTGTTCATAAATTATTTCACTTAACTATTTAGATTAACAGAAAAGCAATTCTTTACATGTCTAAATTATAGAATTGAATGTATGTTAAAAAAAGAAATAGCATATTTTAAAGTAAAGTCCTAGGTTAGAAAATGTACACTTCTCAACAAATCACTATTAACACACAAACACACACACATAGATGTTCACCTAATTTTTATTGTTGGTTAGTCATGCATATTTTTAGATAAGCTTGCTGCGTACCAATATCAAGATGTGCATTATTGATTAAAGACATTAATGCAATTTTTTGTGGGTCAGGTCATTTAATTTTCCTTAGACAATTTGTACTGTCAGTCTCTTTTAAAATAACGTGTAGAATGTGTTATTTTTAAACATATATGAGGAACGTGCTGGTATAAAGCAAACAAATGTGTTATTTACTCTGTGAGACGTAATGTTTGAAGTCTAGTCAGCAGCATTTCAGATAACATTTTCAGAATGTATTAATTGTAGGGCTGGGGAAATTAACCACTTAAGCCCCGGACCAATATGCTGCTAAATGCCCAAAGGCGTTTTTACAATTCGGCACTGCGTCGCTTTAACAGACAATTGCGCGCTCGTGCGACGTGGCTCCCAAACAAAATTGACGTCCTTTTTTCCCCACAAATAGAGCTTTATTTTGGTGGTATTTGATCACCTCTGCGGTTTTTATTTTTTGCGCTATAAACAAAAATAGAGCGACAATTTTGAAAAAAAATCAATATTTTTTACTTTTTGCTGTAATAAATATCCCCCAAAAACATATATAAAAAATGTTTTCCTCAGTTTAGGCCGATACGTATTCTTCTACCTATTTTTGGTAAAAAAACTCAATAAACGTTTATCGATTGGTTTGCGCAAAATTTATAGCGTTTACAAAATAGGTGATATTTTTATTGCATTTTTATTAATTATTATTTTTTTACTACTAATGGCGGCGATCAGCGATTTTTTTCATGACTGTGACATTTTGGCAGAAACTTCGGACAATTTTGACACATTTTTGGGACCATTGTCATTTTCACAGCAAAAAATGCATTTAAATTGCATTCTTTATTGTGAAAATGACAGTTGCAGTTTGGCAGTTAACCACAGGGGGCGCTGAACGTGTTAGGCTTCACCTAGTGTGTGTTTACAACAGTAGGGGGGTGTGGCTGTAGGTCTGACGTCATCGATTGTGTCTCCCCTATAAAGGGAATGACACGATCGATGCGCCGCCACAGTGAAGCACGGGGAAGCCGTGTTTACATACGGCTCTCCCCGTTCATCAGCTTCGGGGAGCGATTGCGACGGAGTGGCTATAAACGAATAGCCGCGCCGTCGTCCCGGATCGCTCCCCGAGGGAATCCACCCGCCGCACGCAGCGGGGGGGTCCCGATCGCCTGTCCGTGCCATTGTACGGACGTAAATAGTCGTGCGGCGGGCGTAAAGGGGTTAAAGATTAATTCTTCGATTAATCTTTATTTTTTTTGATCGATCAAAATTCTTGACGTCACCGGACAGCCTGGACAGTGAGACTTACCCTGCTGGAATCGGGTGATTGTATATAGTGTATACCACAATTACCACTGACTAATGCAGAGTTGCAATGCAAGGAGATCAGCTAAAAGTAGTTGGATCTGTGTGTGCGTTATAATTAATCGAAATTAGTCGATTGATGGATTAAAAAAAATCGATTAATCGAACACGAAAATTTTAATCAGTAACAGCCCTAATTAATTGTGACCATGTCGGATCACTGACAGCATTACAAGGAGGAAAGCATGGAACAAAATGTTTTGCGAACTAAAAAAAGGACACTAATAAATTAAACAAATGGGTATGAAAAGGAAATACTTAAAAGCAGTTCTGATGATGACCTTTCAGGATTCTTTAAAATGTAATTTTAATATTACCAAAAATTAAATGTAGTAGGACAACATATTGGGGTTGATTTAATAAAGCCAAGTAGACTGTTCACTTTGCAAGAGAGTGTACATATTCGCTAGCACACCAAGGATCTACAGTCACCATTCAAAGGTTTTTATTGCAGTGAGATCACATCATAGAGACAAGTGCAACATTTCAGGATCGCGCAGGACCCCTTCGTCAGGCATTTGTCTGACGAAGGGATCCTGCATCACTCAGAAACATTATACTTGTCTCTGATGTAATCTCTCTGCAATAAAAACATTTGGACGGTAATTGTGGATCCTTGGTGTGCTAGTGTATATGTACACACACTTGATGTTTCCAGGATCCAGCTGGTAGTAGCTACAGCACCCACTATTGATGAGCCTTGTTTTCCAGGAAGGTGTGCGATAGGAATAATATATTCCAGGTGGGAATTAGTCAGGGCTCCTCACATGAGCTCCCTGTCACTCCAGTCATGTGCACTGCCCCTCTTCCAGAACATTCTCCCTGGAAGTAGGGGAGGCACCCCAAAACTAAAGCACACCCACTGCTACACTAAACACTCCCTGCCCCCAGATCAAAACAAACAGAGCTAGCCTGAAGCATAGGCATGCCTAAATTTACCTCCGCTGACAGCTTACCTCACAAAAATCCTCACTCTAGCACCTACCTATGCTAGAAGCTGCTACATGACATAAATCTATCCCCTATTTTGTAAACGATATAATTTTGCACATTTTAATTTAATTAATTTGTATATTTATTATTGCAAAAAGTAAAAAATATTGATTTTTTTTTAAAATTGGCGGTCTTTTTTTGTTTATAGCACAAAAAAAAAATGCAGAAGTGATCAAATACCACCAAAAGAAAGCATCTATTTGTGGGGGAAAAAATAATAAAAATCTCATTTGGATACAGTGTTGCATGACTGCGCAATTGTCATTCAAAATGTTACAGCACTTAAAATTGGCCTGGGCAGGAAGGGGCTAAAAATGCCCTGTACTGAAAGGGTTAAAAAACATTTGTGACTGCAGACGGTGGCGGCTCGTGCTCAAAATTTTTTGGGGGTGCAAACAAACTGCACACTTTAGAAACGACAATCATGCCGTTTCTAAAGGAGATCATGCTGTGACTGGCCGCTCCCGCGATACCCGGAGCTGCGCTATCCGGAAGTAACTCCGGGACGACATGTGGGGACAGCGGGGGCTTCAATTCCAGGTGCGTAGTACATAATGAGCTAGTATGCTATACATACTAGCTCATTATGCCTTTGTCTTGCAGGTGTTAGTTTTTTTTTTCAAAAGTGGGTTTACACCCACTTTAATGGACACACCGCCACTGATTGCAGGTCTGCCTGGTCCCTAATATAAGACCAAGTAGAAATGTGAAATTGTAAGGTATCTAAACACTTCTGAGTTCTGAAGATTATATTGTTCTTGCAAAGATGGAAAGGTAAGGAGAGAGGAGACTGTAACCAAGTGACCAAGGCCAAGTGATTTCAAAACATGGAAATAAGCCGGAGAGACATGAGCAGGGTACAATGATGGATGGTTTAAGAAGAATAGCGAGGGCATGTGGGGACTGTAATTGATAAGGAGTCTTAAGGCTAACCCCAAGTGTTAAGTAGTGGAGAGTAATGGGATTATTGATCATTTTGAGCTCTTTTGGGTGAAGCCAGGAAAGATTATATATAGATATGGGGTCACAATTTGCAGCTTCTAGACTGAGGTATAAGGGAGTTCCTGTTATAGTGTGGTACTGAGCTAAATGGGCTAACTGGGACGCCTTTTTCTGAAATTGAGGAGGCCTAGACCACCCTGAAATTTCAAATGCATCAGAACTGACCTAGGCAAATGCGGATTAACTGAACCCCATATATATGCATTCACATGGTGCTGGATTATACAGAGATAAAGGGAGGGAGCCGTTACTCCAAAGAGGAATAATATCTTAGGTAATAGTGTCATCTTGACTGCTAGACATGTGCAATTTGTTTCGATCTGATTACAAATTCGCACAAACTTTTGGTCATTCAGGGATTCAGATGTATCCGAATCTCTGAATGAAATAGTAACAAATAGTAACAAATTTTGTTGAGATCTGTTAAAATTTGTTTTGTTTATTAATTTTTTAAGCATTGCCTGGCAAAACAAAAATGTTAAAAAATATGCCTTGGCCCCCCAAAATCTATACCAGACCCATATCCGGGCATGCAGTCCAGCAGTTCAGGAAAGGAGGGACGAGCAAGTTCTCCCCTTTTGAACCATACCAGGCCGCATGCCTTCAACATGGAGGTGGGTGGTTTCGGGTGGGGGGGCAAGGACTTTATCACCATAACCATTGCTGGTGGTTGTGGGCAGGCAGGGGGCTTATCAAGATTTGGCCCCACCATGTGAATGAGTATCAGGTATATTGTGCCCCTACCTATTCACCAAAAATGTGTAAAAAGGTAATAAAAACAAGACACATTTTTGACAATTCCTTTAATAAAATATGAAAAAAAAATAGTTTTGCTCGATATATATATATATATATATATATATATATATATATATATATATATATATATATATATATATATATCTTTAATCACGGAGTGCCTCCACACATTTGGACAGATTGCCCCAGATTGTTAATCTGGGGGAATGGGAGTGTTAGATGTAGTAGCAGATTTAAATACACTAACAAGTTGAAGCTGAACTCCAGCTACCCTTATATAAGCAGTTACAGCAAAAAAAAAAAAAAAAAAAAAAATTCGGAATAAAGGTTTTACATAAATAAATAAAATCGAATCATTGTAAGCACCCCTGTCAGTGGTTTGTCTCAACCCTGTAACTGGTACATCTGCAGAACAGTTTGCTGGCCAGATCACCAGATGAAAATAAAGGAACAAAGGCCTAAAAAAGAAAATTATGCAGTCATCAAATCTAATGCCACGTACACACGATAATTTTTCGGCATGAAAAAAAATGCAGTTTTTCGGCATGTAGAAAAAATGTTGTTTTTTCCAACTTCATCATTAAAACGACGTTGCCCACACACAATCGTTTTTAAAAAATGCTCTAGCAAAGCGTGGTGACGTACAACACGTACAACTGCACTATAAAGGGGAAGTTCCATGCGGATGACGCCACCCTTGGGGCTGCTTTAGCTGATTCCGTGTTAGTAAAAGACGATTCGCGCTTTTCTGTCTGTTACAGCGTGATGAATGTGCTTACTCCATTACGAATGGTAGTTTTACCAGAACGAGCGCTCCTGTCTCATAACTTGCTTCTGAGCATGCGCGGGTTTTTAACGTCGTTTTAGCCCACACACGATCCATTTTTTACAACCCGAAAAACGACATTGTTTAAAACGTTGTTAAAAAATGCAGCATGTTCGGAAAAAAAAAGGATTGTCGTTTTTAGAACCCGAAAAATGATGTGAAGCCCACACACGACCATTTTAAATTATATATTTTTAAAACGTAGTTTTTTTAATGCCGAAAAATGATCGCGTGTACACGGCATAAGACTTGGTAAGCTGCAAAATGATAAATGTTTGCTTTTGGCTTTAATACTGGTTTAAATCTGCCTGTGCATTGGTGTACCTGTACAATGTATACAATATATTACAGCAAAACTGATGTTTACAAAGAAATACAATAAATGTATATTTCCTGTAACTTACATTTCCCATGATCTTAGTTCTCTTTGCATACAAAGCAGCTGGAGATTCCCTTCATCTATATCAAGGGTCTGCAAACTGCGGCCCGAGGGCCAGATGTGGCCCTTTGCTAGCCTTTATCTGGCCCTTGGGGCACTATTCCTCCCCAGTGGAGGCTGGTGAAGTTTTAAGATGGGGGGTGCAAGACCCCGCCCCTCCATGTTTGACCCCTCCCACTTATAATAAGCCACACCCCGTATAGAATCCACCCACTCCGTCCCCTGCATTCCACTTGCTTCCATGCACTCAAAGTGTCAGGAGTATACAGCCCCAGCATCACAGGACAGAGTATACAGCCCCAGCATCACAAATCATGGTGCGTAGCCTTACAGATCGGCGCAAACAAACGGAAAAATGATGATGTTAGTGTTAAATTAAACTGAAAAATTACACTGTTAGTGAAAAATTACACTGTTACACCGGTCTCTGCACATCATATACCAGGCTGCACATTATACACCAGGCTGCACATTATACACCAGGCTCTGCACATCATATACCAGGTAGGACATTTTTTTACACCGGGCTCTGCACATCATATACCAGGCTGCACATTATACACCGGGCTCTGCACATCATATACCAGGCTGCACATTATACACCGGGCTCTGAACATCATATACCAGACTGCACATTATACACCAGGCTGCAAATTATACACCGGGCTCTGCACATCATATACCAGGTAGCACATTATACACCGGGCTCTGCACATCATATACCAGGCTGCACATTATACACAGGGCTCTGCAGAAGCCTTGAACTACCTTTCCCCTATTCACCTATTCTGTGTTATAATACCTTAGGCATTACTATTCTATTTTCTTCTCTGCTTACCTCTGAAAATCTGCTAATGAAAATAACCTGTATGAAGCAAACAGAATTTATCATGTAGTTATGCACAGTTTTAAAGTCTTTGTGGCAATCGGCTTATTATGTTCAGAACTGTACAAAGTAAAATAGGTTCAAAGTATGAACAGCAAAGAAAGGTTATTATATCCTAAGGGATGTATTGTTTGGAGTTGGTACATCTGAAAGGCTGCGTTTTGAAGGTCTTTTCTCATCAATTCTCTGCTGTGCAATTTAGTTTAGCTATTATTTGTAACCATTGTTCTTGAGAAATTTCTAGCTGAAAACACATGTTCCATCTTAGATCAACCTCAGTGATGAAATTGTTTTATGTCTAAGAGGCCAAAGAAAAGTACGTAGTTCTTCAGCTTTTGTGTTGAATGATGTTGTTACACACAAATGAACCTTTTACAGTCAATGGTCAGTATTCTTTCACAAGGTTCTATGTTTATAAAGAATAATCGTACATAAATTCTATAAAACCCCACACGTCCCATATAATACAAGTATTATTGACTAAAGCTACAAGTTCTTATAAATTGTGGTTTGCTATGATAAAATGTATTATTTATGGAAATTACACATTTCTATGGCAGAAACAATATATTTTCATCTGATATTCACAAAATGTATATTAGAGTTTGGTCCTTAATCTGTCACTATGATTTTACATCCTGGAACAGGTATGAAGATCAAGAAATCCAAAAGCACTTTTTAGCATATGCAAGTCAAACTGAAAATTGTATCAAAAACTTAACAACATTTTTTACCGTAACTAGATCAAAAAAGGTGAGGGTTCGTATGCTGCCATAGATTGGCATTGTGAAAGGAAAAGTTTAAAACAATTTTCCATTTTCCTGACACCAAAATGGCAGCATACATGTGGTAATCAACAAGATAAACAGGGAGGTCTTAAATGTATAATTAAACTTTATTACAATGGACACGGAAGCCTGGACCATCATTCCGTCAAAGTCCATTGATGTACAAGCCCCTGGATCTTCCCTGTAGCGCTTGAGGCAGGTGCACTGCGGCAACCAGACTGCCATCTCCATAGACATTATGTCCTGATCTTAAAGACATAGAAATGGACCTAGCGGAATGAGCCTCTATCCCTCTATCACACTCTTACCTGGCTGAACTGTAAGTTTTCTAGATAACTTGACACTCCAAGATGACAACGTTTTGCTGTAGCTTGCTCCTCTGAATTTGCCAGATGGAAACACAAACAACCTTCTGGAGGATTTTAACTAGGAAGCGGCTCAACTTTGTAGGATAAAAACAGAAGCTACCGTGGGAACCAAGGTGCTTGAGGGGCATAGGTCTCAACTTGTCTGGACTCTGCCTGTAGCCCCAAGTGCTTGCAGGTTCAATACATTGCCCCTTGAAGTTATCACCTGAACTATCTTGGGACACTGCCTCTCGAGTGAGGACTGATTTTGTTGGTGCAAACAGAGTCTTGATAAGGAAATCCAGGACCAGAAAGTAAACCCACTGGGGTATGTTATTACTTCTCTGGGAGAAGTCTCAGGAATGACTTTCTAAAGGGTTCCCCTGGCAGATCACATGCCAATTTTCAATGGTGAAAGATGAAATGGCTGAAATTTGAGTCCTTACCGAACTAGGCTGAGAGCCAAATCCAGATCCATGTGAAGAAACAATAGCATCCGTGCAACCTCTAGGTTGCAAGGATCAAAATTCTGCTTAGCTGAAAAGACCTGTTGCAGACTTCAGAGTTAATTGTTCAATAGTTTTTTGACATTCTTTCTGGAATGGATGAAGTGGAAATTTTTTATTTTAAAGGTGCAAAAAAAAAATACATATCTTGTTTACAAAATATCAAATTTTATTTTAACATTTTTAAAACCAACATATCACATATAAAACCATCATGCAGTATTCATGTGGCTATGGTTGGTGCAGTGACCTCAGCTCTACATGTTTTTGCCAGACTAATCATCATGATGTATGCCATCCAATGAACAAAACAAAGAAGCCATTAAACAATTCCACAACCAACTATAAAAATTGACAATTCAGTTGGAATTTGGTATGGGGCTCCCGGAGAGTCTTTATATTTAAATGTGCATCACAGAACACATGTTGATAATTTAATAGAATTGCATTGCTTTAACACAGTGGTACTCAACCTGGGGGTCGGGACCCCCTCGGGGGTCGAATAAAGATTTGGCAGGGGTCACTGCATCCTGGGCTGTTCCTGAAGCCTGCACCGCTCTCCCAGCATTTTTGCGGCCGCCCAGCAGGGCAGTCTTTGGAGCCTGTGGCCGCCCCGCTGCGCTGTTCCCAGAGCCTGCGGCCGCCCACTCAGCCTCCTCACAGGCGCCCATTCAGTTCACGGCATGGCTGGGGGGCAGAGACTAGAGGTCAGCTGACTGGTGAGGAATGTAAAGTGGGAGGGGCTGGAGGAGACCCTATCTCCTGATTTCGGCATAGGTGTCACTGCTACGAGACACCACAAAGTCGGGGACACTGAAGCTGGAGACAGCAACACTACCTGTAATTATAGTTGCCATTAAAAGGACTCAGGAAGAGCTAAATGTCTGCGGGTTAAGGGTGCAAATTACTTGTCTCGCCTTGGGTGCTGACAACCCACGCTACGAAAATAATTTTACTGTTAGGGGTCCCCACAACTTGGGAAATGTTATCAAGGGGTCACAGCACTAGAAGGTTGAGAACCACTGCTTTAAAACCATCCAAGTCGGCCAATTATATTTACCGAAAAACAAACATTGATGTACAATTACAAAAAGGGCTTAAAGCGAATGGAATCATTCAACCCTGGATATTTTGTCACTGCTAAGGTATGAATCCATGTAGTTACATGCTGCAATCGGAGATTATCTACATCCCCCATTTTTCATGTTTAGGGACAAGTTCTAAAGCAAATAATTTCATCTTGGAAAAATGGAACCCATAAAAAAGGCCCATATGTTGGCTAATAGGAGTCTCCATCTTCTTTTCAAATGTGTGCATCATTGAACAATTAGGATCTCTATTGCTATTTTGTATATATACATGTATCAATGCATTTTTGATAAATGTCAGTCATGTAAATGACTAATGTGTTGCTTTTAATTTGTAGTAATTATGTATGCAGTACTTACAAAAATCTCCTGGAGAAGCCATACAGGGCGGTCCCCGGGTTACGAACAAGATAGGCACTGTAGGGTTGTTCTTAAAGGGGTTGTAAAGGTTCATTAAAACAAAATAACAAACATATCATACTTACCCCCTCTGTGCAGTTCGTTTTTCACAGAGTGGCCCAGATTGTACCCGCTGATAAGGGGGGCGGAATTGTCATACTCGACAAAACTTCATAAATTAATGAAATTAATAGGCTCCTTGAAGATCGGACCACATATGCCATCTTACCTGGTGAATGTTGATCCGACAATCAAGTATAAGAAATTATTGGTAGACATCGTTAAGGAGGGCTCCTCTTTAAATATCTTAAATAAAAAGGAACTAGATTGTTTGGTACCATTGGCACCCAGAGTACCTATTATATATTACCTACCAAAGGTTCACAAGAATCCGGATAATCCCCCTGGCCGACCTATCGTCAGCGGGATCGATTCTGTGACCTAGAGAATAGGGAAATATATAGATCACTATCTACAACCTCTGGTAAAACTGGTCCCCTCATATCTTAAGGACACTGGAGACACGATCAGACTATTGGAGGAGATTCGACACCAGAGAGACATCCTACTAGTCACACCTGATGTGGCAGCGTTATACACTTGTATACCACATCATCTTGGGCTAGCTGCTGTCGAATCTTTCCTAACTAGAAATTCTTTACTCCCCATTCTACAGAGAAATTTTATTATGGAACTATTATTGTTTGCTACCAATCATAATTATTTTTGGTTTCAGGGAGTTTTTTACTCCCAAATCAGGGGCGTGGCAATGGGGGCTAAATACGCCCCCAGCCTAGCTAATTTATTTATGGCCCAGTGGGAGGAGGACGTCGTCTATGCACTTAGGAGACCTGAGCTACTCTTATGGGCTAGGTACATAGACGACGTCCTCTTCCTCTGGAGGGGTTACATGGAGTCTTTGCGTGCCTTCATGACCCAGTTAAATGACAATGATCGGGGGATCGTTCTGTCCTATGAGGCCAGCCCCACTTCAATACACTTTTTGGATTTGGAGATCACCACCACCGACGATAGATTGGAATTTAAAACCTATTTCAAACCAACCGACCGGAATGGTTACATTCCGGTTGACAGTTGTCATCATCGTCGGTGGTTGGAATCTGTTCCACGTAGTCAATTCCTCCGTCTCAGGAGGAATTGTACTAAGGACAGTGACTTCCATCTTCAGAGGGATCTTTTGAGGACCAGATTCCTCGATAAAGGCTACAGACCTGCACTTTTGGACAATGCCATCCAGTCAGTGTCAGCCACTGATAGAGCCTCCTCTTACAGGTCAAACCTAAAACAGCCAAACAGGAGAGCTTTAAATGGTCTTTTTTTACTAGTTTTTACATCCAACACAGTGAAATCAGTAAAATTTTGAATCGACATTGGAAAGTTCTTCTTAATGATAGGATCTTGGGGCCAGCATTACCCAAAAGAGCTGGTGTCATTTTTAGGGGTGCTTGTTCTGTCCATAACCAGACGTAAAATAG
The DNA here is from genome assembly GCF_905171775.1 of Rana temporaria. Classification (NCBI taxonomy): domain Eukaryota; kingdom Metazoa; phylum Chordata; class Amphibia; order Anura; family Ranidae; genus Rana; species Rana temporaria. The sequence goes on from NC_053491.1 coordinate 164,269,206, forward strand.
ACTAATTTTCCTCAACTGTCACCAACCGGATATATACCATGAAACAGTTTACTACATGCTTCACAAGTTTCATTGTGTATCTTATAACATGTCCGTGCAAACTTCAATATGTTGGGCGGACTATAAGAAATTTCTCTATCAGAGTCAATGAGCATATAGCTAAAATCCGAAAGGGGTGTTCGAAGCATACCGTTTCACGACATTACCTTGAACACCATGATTCTGACCCTAGGGGTTCATTGTTTCAGGTAATAGACAGATTTGTCCCTCATTGGAGAGGTGACTCCAGACTTAGGGGTGTCTCGAGACTTGAGACATTTTGGATACATGAGCTCAGGTGTTATACACCTCACGGCATGAATGTCGATTGGGACGTGAATTGCTTCATTAATTTAGGTTGAATACCCTGGGCTCATGTATCCTCCTCTTTCATCTTTAACATTGTCAGTTTATTCTACTAATAAGATGACTTGAGCCAGCTCACATTGGTTGGCCAGTATGTGCCTACATACTATGTTAATTCCCTTATGTATACTACCTGTATCCTGATGTTCTAGTTCTTTTTTATTATTTTTTATTTTTATTTAGTTTTATTCTTAAAATTATACTAATTTTTTTTGATTCTACGATAACGTTTTGCATCTAGATGGCTCTGGGTGTCCCAGTCTGGGCGGGTCATTCAGTGCCTATTTTGCATTACATATATGTTTTTTTATGTCTGCCGTTTCCTAACTACCAGATTTCGATGTATTTACATTCGTTGCACCATATAGTAATTGTATATTCCCAATGTGGTTTGAGGGGTTGATATGAATGGTTCCTTGGTACAGATGTATTGCGATATCTGTTATATCACCCGGTACCTGTCCCTCTTTTCCATCCTTCATTGGATGGCAATGCCTGACTAATTGACCTGTCAGAGGTTCTATTGTGCCTGCTGATTGGCCTCTGCGGTCACGTGTTGCGGCGGTTGCAATCTCATTTGGGCCCGCCGACGAACCAGTGCGGCTGCGCGATACACCTCCCCTCTATTGGTTGGGTGACGCGCTGCCGTGTGTCCAATTCGTCAGTTTGCGATGAGCGCTGATTCATTGGCGCGGCCGTGGGACACGCCCCCTTTCTGATTGGTCGTCCTGCGGCGAATGCTGATTGGCAGGCACGGCCGCGTGACACGCCTCCCCTATCGGATTGGCTTGCATGGCGGCGCTTGGCCGACACACTGATCAGGGGACATGTGTTTTGTTCCTGTCTGGTATAGATACGCCAGCAGGATTGTGGCATCTAGTAGTCTCTGCTGATCGCCAGCATTGTTTTTACACTGCTGGCTATGGATGTGTGAACATGGCGCTAGCAAGTCCACCTACTTCCTGTGTCCCCATACATAACAATCAGTATGATGCTCCCTTGGTGACACGCTTCACGTCTTCCCATATACATATACACCTTTTATAAAATGTGATATGTTATTGTCTTAATTAATATATAGAGGACATTGTTATGTTCTTTGCATTGTGGTGTTATTACTAACTTACAATATATATTTGATTGTTCTGTCATTTCGTTTATATTGCAATGCTCATCTGATTACATCACATCCTGTCTGGAAGTACCGCCCTGTTTGGGCAGGACTTTAGAGCCATTTTGTACATTTAAGCAAGCAATATGGGGGTGCATCTTTATGCCCCTGTTGAAGGCTTATGTGGCCGAAACACGTCGGGTATTGCTATTGTGCACCCCATATTGCTTTTATGTGATCACTTTTATCCTTGTCATAATTTTATATGTATGACCTTTTAATAATAAACCTTTCTTGGTTTAATTGACCTGCACTATTCTATTTTTTATACCATTCATTCCATGGTCCAACTGGAGGTTCAGCTACATGCATTCCTGTACTCCTGGATATACGACCTGATGGTCACATTCACGAATCTGTGGCGGCCACGCAGCATGTTATCCGAGCAACGTTGGTTCCAGGTGTCCACGCCAGTTGGAGTCCTAGCTACAACAACGGTCCTATTCCGGTTTCAGTGGTCCCGGTCCCCAAAGACCACAACGTCTGATTGACTGTTTGCTGTACAGTAGTAGAGTCCAACCCATCTGGTAAGTGTGTTTATACTTACCTTACACCTGATGTGATTGTGATTTCCATAGATTTCTACAGACAACTTGATTATCTTCTATTCAAATCATTGGATATCAGTCTACTCCATGCACTGCACCAACTTTTCCATTGAAGTTCACTCAATGCTTTGGCTAGAGACTGTCTACTCAATGCTGTGATTTCAGATTTTGCAAACGTTTTATCACATTGTAACTTTTTCTCCAGGTTACCTAATTTTATTTTGGGTACCCCATCTTTATGTGCACATATATCATTAAGTTGTTGCCTCATATGGTAACATCTATTGCAGGGCTCAAAATTTCAAGTCCTGAGCCACTAGCCAGGCCTTAAGAGTTACTCGCCACCAGTTGCCCCAACCAACACCTCCCCTGCCCCACCCCTAAGTCCGCCCCTAAACACGACCTTGTAAATTATCTCATGAAATTACACTGTTAAATATTTTAAACAGAATTACGTTCCAAAAATAAATATTAACAAAAGTAACATAAAGCATATCAGTACCCATCTGTGCAGCCTCACTTTGCCCGTGAATGCAGCCTCAGTGTGCCCATCAATGCAGCCTCAGTGTGCCCATCAATGCAGCCTCAGTGTGCCCCATCAATGCAGCCTCAGTGTGCCCCATCAATGCAGCCTTACTGTGCCCCATCAATGCAGCCTTACTGTGCCCCATCAATGCAGCCTTACTGTGCCCCATCAGTGCAGCCTTACTGTGCCCCATCACCTGCAGCATTACTGTGCCCCATCACAATCACTTGCAGCCTTACAGTGCCCCATCACTTGCAGCCTTACAGTGCCCCATCGCTTGCAGCATTACTGTGCCCCAACGCTTGCTGCATTACTGTGCCCCATCACTTGCTCATTACTGTGCCCCATTACTGTGCCCCCCACAAAAAGATGATTTTTGACATATTTTTTGACGACTTTTGGGGCAGGTAGCGCATGCACAGCTCTTGGTGCAGACCGACATGGTTTCAGCCCATTCAAATGAAAGGGCTGAAATCGCACAGAACCTGGAAGGCATGTGAATCGCAAAGGAACGCAGATTTGTGTTGTGAACCAGTCCTGAGTTTTGGAGCCCATTGCTGAAAAAAGGTCAGGCACTTGGCTTCACTAACTTGCCTGACAGGGAGGGGGGGGGGGGGCTGACACCCAGAGCAATTGCCCTGAATCTCTAGCAAAGTTTCCAGATGGTACAATTTTCCCCTCAATAGCAGCCAGTTTGCCTTTGAAGATGGGAAGGGGGCAAGTTGTCAAAGAAGAATACTGGCAGTGATTTGGGGAATAAGAGCATGCTGTATGTGTTGGGGGGGCACACTTTGGGAGGGGAGAGAAATTGTGCTGGAAGGGGGGGGGGGGTTGAATAAAAAACAATTTCTCTCCCCTCCTAAAGTGCCCCCCTAGCACATACAGCATGCTCTTATCCCCCCAAATCACTGCAAGTATTCTTTTTTGACAACTTGCCCCCTGTCTCTGTGTCTCCTTCTCCTGCAAGTGCCAAGCATTAATACTTTGTGTGTACTGACCTCAGATCAGCATGTCCCGTCCTCCTGAGTGCTGTGTGTACATTCTCCTCCCCCTCCTTCCCTCCTGACATCTGAGCCAAGGAGAAGGGGGGGGGCGTCAGTCCGTGTGTTAGTGTGAGGTGGGCAGGAGGGGGGAGGAAGTGAGAGGGAGAGATACCTTGCAGATGTGGGAACAGAAACACCTCACAGCCAAGCAGCAAGCCAGTCACTGGAGCGGAGGTGAGAGAACCAGCAGTGACTCCCCAGCAGCACTAGCGCAGAGGAGGAGGAAGTGAAATCCTCCTCTGCTTTCAACGTGGGCAGTGACGTCACTGGTTGCCAGACGCCAAGCGGCTATAGCAACCAGTGATCAGTAGTAGGTGGAAGAGGTGGAGGCAGAGCCAGAGCCAGCACTATGGTCCACCCCTGTTCCCAGACTGTCACTTTCATTGTGGGACACTGTATTGTCCTGCAATGAAGGTGTCCTACTGCAGCCTCGCTCAAAGCAGTTTCCTGGCTGTCAGCCTGGTTCACTCCCGATCCTCACTCGCCCTGGAAAAAATTATACTCGCAAAATGCGAGTAAAAGAGTGAATTTTTGAGGGCTGATCTATTGTATTATTTTTTTAACCCATTAGCGCTACATTTTTTATTCACTATTTTCATTGGCTTTGTTTGTTTGTATGTAGCTGCTTATTTTCACTTATTTAGAGTTAGCGCAGATTTTTTCCGTTTTCTAGATTAGGAAGATCTGTCTAGCAACCGCCATTTCTGGTAAGTAGAAAATTGTATTTATTTTATTTTTTTGGAGCCTTTTTATGTATTTTTTTTTATTATTTTTTTAGGGTGGACCTCCGCTTTAAGCTTTATTAATTTATAGCACTGTTTGCACTTTGATTATTTAATTACATTTTTCACTGTAGGGGGCTATTTTTATTCTTTTGTTTAGTGTATTCAAACTGTGTTACTGTTTTATGATGTCCTTTTATGAAGCAGTGAAATCTATTCACTGCTTCATTCTCCGACATTCACGGAGGAGATTTTTCTCCTCTGTGTGCCTGTTTATGAAGCTGAGTAGATCGCTTTAACCTTAGAGGAGTGAAGTGATCTACCAATGCTTCAAACAGTGGAGAACGGCCCCTGATACTGGAATCTCGTGAGACTTTATGAGATTACAGTACCAGAAATTCACTGAAACACTGAGATGTCAGTTTATTGAGCAGTAATAAATTATCACCGCTCAGTACATTGACAGACGGCGTGGTTAATGTAATTAAAATAACGAGTCCCCCTACATAATATATATATATATATATATATGTATACACACACACACACATTATATATACATGTATATACACACATATTATATATATATATATATATATATATATATACACACACATGTACACATTATATATATGTATGTATATATATGTATACACATAAATATTACAGGGAGACATAGTTACAGTGTTGGGGGGTCTGAACGAGGTAGAAGGAAGTTAAAAATCTTCCGCCTTCCTCCACAGATCCCCTGGGATTCCCTCTTCACTCTGAGATGGTGAATCGGGGAGTGTGAATTATGACACAGATCGCAAGTGAAGCTTTCAGATCACAGCTTCATAAACTGGCCGTTACTGTGTCAGTCTATGAGGATTCTCTGTGTGTGGAGATAATCGGCGGGAGAACAAGTTCAAACACTTCTCCCCCCGATTATTTCTGTTTCATAAACTGTTTATGGGCTGTGATCAGCGGTGATCCTTGGGATCACTGCTTCATAAACGGACACCTATGTCTTTTTTTTTCTCCTGCACTGTATAACAAAAAAGGAGCAGCAGTTTACAGTCACTAGTTTTAAGTCAATGAATTAAACATAAAACTTTTCTACTAAACTGAAAAAACTTAAATGCTCAGCAGTTTTACATTTAAATGCAGTTATGTGAAACAGGTTTTAGCAGAAATTGTAATGCTTGATATTACGTTTAAAGTCAATGAATTTCCTGAAAAAAAAAATGCAAATCTAATTATATTTAACACAGGGGATGCATTGAATAGATCCTCCAAAGTAATCATTATGCATTACAATGATTTAATAACTAAGCTTAAAACCTATCAAAATCTCGTAATTCCTAAAATCGTTAGAGTTATGAAGTAGCTATCTTTCCAGTTTTGTTTATTAGGTTATACACACTTCTCTACATTTGGATAATAGCTGTTAATTTTGGTTGAGAGTATAGTACGCTGCATTTCCAAAAATACTATGGACTAATGCCAGGGACATGAGCTGGACTTATATTTGTCCAAAATATTCACAAGCAATGCATAGCAATGCTAATATTTCTAATATATATATATATATATATATATATATATATATATATATATATATATATATATTATATATATATATAATCTCACAGAAGTGAGTACACCCCTAACATTTTTGTAAATATTTTATTATAACTTTTCATGTGACAACACTGAAGAAATTACACTTTACTACAATGTATTGAGTATACAGCTTGTATTACAGTGTACATTTTCTGTCCCCTCAAAATAACTCAACACACAGCCATTAATGTCTAAACCGCTGGCAACAAAAGTGAGTACACCCCTAAGTGAAAATGTCCAAATTGGGCCCAAAGTGTCAATATTTTGTGTGGCCATCATTATTTCCCAGCACTGCCCTAACCCTCTTGGGCATGGAGTTCACCAGTGCTTCACAGGTTGCCACTGGAGTCCTCTTCCACTCCTCCATGATGACATCACAGAGCTGATGGATGTTGGAGACCTTGCGCTCCTCCACCTTCCATTTGAAGATGCCCCACAGATGCTCAATAGTGTTTAGGCCTGGAAACATGCTTGGCCAGTCCATCACCTTTACCCTCAGCTTCTTTAGCAAGGTAGTGGTAATCTTGGAGGTACCAGTCAGAGGGGATGATGCTCTGCTTCAGTATGTCACAGTACATGTTGGCATTCATGGTTCCCTCAATGAACTGTAGCTCCCCAGTGCCAGCAGCACTAATGGAGCCCCAGACCATGACATGCCCACCACTATGCTTGACTGTAGGCAAGACACACTTGTCTTTGTACTCCTCATCTGGTTGCCACCACACACGCTTTACACCATCTGAACCAAATAAGTTTATATTGGTCTCATCATACCACAGGATATGGTTCCAGTAATCCATGTCCTTATTCTGCTTGTTTTCAGCAAATTGTTTGCAGACATTCTAGTACATCATCTTTAGAAGAGGCTTCCTTCTGGGATGACAGCCATGCAGACCTATTTGATGCAGTGTGCAGCGTATGGTCTGAGCACTGACAGGCTGACCCCCACCCCTTCAAAATCTGCAGCAATGCTGGCAGCACTCATACATCTATTTTCCAAAGACAACCTCTGGACATGACGCTGAGCATGTGCACTCAATTTCTTTGGTCGACCATGGCAAGGCCTGTTCTGAGTGGAACCTGTACTGTTAAACCGCTGTATGGTCTTGGCCAACGTGCTGCAGCTCAGTTTCAGGATCTTGGTAATCTTCTTATAGCTTAGGCCATCTTTATGTAGAGCAACAATTATTTTTTTCAAATCCTCAGAGAGTTCTTTGCCATTAGGTGTCATGTTGAACTTCACATGACCAGTATGAGAGAGTGAGAGTGATAACACTGAATTTAACAAACCTGCTCCCCATTCACACCTGATACCTTATAATGCTAATGAGTCAAATGACACCAGGGAGTAAAAAAATGTCTACTTGGCCCCAATTTGGACATTTTCACTTAGGGATGTACTCACTTTTGTTACCAGCGGTTGAGACATTAATGGCTGTGTGTTGTTATTTTTAGTGGTCAGCAAATTTACACTGTGATACAAGCTGTACACTCACTACATTGTAGCATAGTGTAATTTCTTAAACTTTGTCACATTATAAGATATAATAAAATATTTACAAAAATTATAAATAAAATATGTACAAAAGATACTGTATATATAATTCCTGTGCTGGGGTCAGGACCAGAGTTGCAGAATACCAGATAAGTAATTAAAGCAGTGTTCCACCCCAACACGAAAAATGTTAAGTCAGCAGCTACACTTGCTGCAGCTGCTGACTTGTAATAATAGGACACTTACCTGTCCTGGAATCCAGCGATGTCGGCAGCCCAGCCGATGTTTCCATCAGTGCTGCCTGCAAATGTTTGGAATTGAATTGATGCTTGGGCCGAACCATTTGCCCAACCCTAGTCAGGAGTTGATATTAGTATTGTTAGTGGGTTGGGTAAGCAGGTGTTTTGGTTGTATTATGCGGTAGCTGTCCTGCATTAAACAATGTAGTTGATTTACTAAAACTGGAAAGTGCAAAATCTGGTGCAGCTGTGCGTAGAAACCAATCAGCTTCCAGGTTTTTTTGTCAAACCTTTATTGATCAAGCTAAGTTAGAGTTGGCTACCATGCAAAACTGCACCAGATTTCGCACTCTGAAGTTTTTAGTAACTCAACCCCATTGTGTTCTTTCCGCTTTGCTGAATAAAAGTGCAGGACAAACCTGCTTGGACTGTTTTTGGGTGTCCCTGCCTCATGCATGGTTTACCAATGCCACTAGCAGCTGAGCTTGCCCCATTTCCAGTATATAAAATAAAATAGGTCAGTGTATGAACAGTTAACGCAGAGCCAAGCTAAACGCAAAATAGTTGAGGGACATACACACTGACATCAAAACTGTTTTTCAGAACCATTGCCTATTGAGTTCTCATAGCAGTTTTACCACTTAAGCCCAGAAGGTTTTACCCCCCCTTCATGACCAGAGCATTTTTTTCTATTCAGCACTGCGATACTTTAACTTGCAATTGTGATCATGTAACACTGTACCCAAATGAAATAAACATTTATTTTTTATCGCAAATACAGCTTATATGGTGGTATTTATTCACCACTGGGTTTTTTTTATTTTTTATTATATAAACCAAAAAAGACCAGAAAATTCCGGAAAAAAAAATAATAATTTACTTTCCATTTTAAAAAAATATAAAAAAATCTAATTTAGTCCAAAATGTATTCTGCTACATGTCTTTGGTAAAAGAAAATACCCAAAAAGTGTATATTAGTTGGTTTGTGTGAAAGCTATCACAGTTTTGGAGGCCCTGAAATAGTAGAACAGTATGCCCCCCCCACCGACTCCAAGGTATTTCCTGAGAGGCCTGTTGAGTGCGTAAAATATTTTATTTTTTTGCCACAAGTTTTGGGAAAATTACAAAAAAAAGGTGTATATGATGAATTCCACCCCAAAACGTGCTACTTATCCCAAGTATTGGTGTACTACATATTGGTGAGAGACTTTTTGGCAGCCTAGCCATGTACAAGCCTCCAAAATCCAATGACCACCTTCAGGCTTTCAAGGGCATATTTCCTCTTTTCGCTTCCTCACTACCTATTACAGTTTCAGAGGCCCTGAAATGGCAAGATAGTACAAACACCTCCCAAATGACCCCTGTTCGAAAGGTCTACGTCCCAAACAGTTTGATTTAGAGGTCTAATTTTTTGTCACAAGGTTTTAAAAAAATGAAAGAATTAAAAAAAAAAACGTTTGTTTATACTTTATTTTCCAAAAACGTGTGACAACAAATGAGATCTGCAAAAATACTCGTCATGCCTCTTAGCAAATACCTTGGGGGCTACTTTCCAAAAAATTGGGCTAATTTGGGTTTGTTTTGTACTATCATGGCATTTCAAGGCATTCAGGAAGTGAAACTAAGCAAAATGAGGAAATTATGCCTTTGAAAGCCTAAAGCTGGTCATTGGATTTTGGGCTCCTATATGTGCTTAGGCTGATGAAAAGTCTCTCATATATGGTACCCCCATACTCAGGAGAAGTAGCAGAATGGGTTTTGGGGTGTAATTCCACAATACCAAAGGCATGTGTGAGAAAATATCTAATTAAAGTGACAACTTTGTGTAAAATATTTCTATTTGTTTCACATTTTCAAAAACTTGTGGCAAAAAAATAAATCTTGCATGGACTCAACATGCATCATAGCAAATACCTTGGGGGTGTACTTTATTAAAATTAGTAATTTGGGGGGTGGGGGGTTTTGAACTGTCCTGGCTGGTATTTTTTTTAACATTAGAAGCTTCCAACACACATCTACCCACCCTTCTAATGTTGGGCATACATGTAATGTTATATTTCATGCAACCTGTGGGCTGAATGAAAAAAAAGATTCCTCCATTCACATTGATCGGTGTGGATGAAGAAATCTCTGCCATAAAAAAGTGAAAAAAATATATGCTAAAGCATAGGAAAAAAAGATTGGGGCAGATTCACATACCTCCGCGCATCTTTGTATCTAAGATACACTACGCCGCCGTAACTTTTTTTTCGAATCCTCAAAGAATTTGCACCGTAAGTTACGGCGGCGTAGTGTATCTTTGGCGGCGTAAGGGTGCGGAATTCAAATAGCTGTGATGGGGGCGTGTTTTATGTAAATACGTTGTGACGCGACGTAAACAACGTTTTTTTTAACGGCGCATACGCCGTCCGTGGGGGTATCCCAGTGCGCATGCTGAAATAAACCGGAACAAGCCAATGCTTCCGACGGTGACGTCATTCTACGCAAATCCCTATTCGCAAACGACGTAAAAAATTTAAATTTTGACGCGGGAACCACGGCCATACTTAACATTGAGTACGGCACCATATAGCAGCTTTAACTATACACTGGAAAAAGCCGAACACAAACGACGTCAAAAAATGCGCCGGCCGGAAGTACTTTCGTGGATCGCCGTAACTAGCTAATTTGCATACTCGATGCAGAATTAGACGGAAACGCCACCTAGCGGCCGGCGGAAAATATGCACCTAAGATCCGACGGCGTACTAAGACGTACGCCTGTCGGATCGATCCCAAATGCCGTTGTATCTTGTTTTGTAGATACAAAACAAAGATAAGACGCGGGAAATTTAAAATTACGCCGGCGTATCAATAGATACGCCGGCGTAATTCTTTTGTGGATCTGCCCCATTATATTTAACAAAGGAAAATTACCGAGGAGATTAGGTGCCTGGAAGCCCTGAAAAAAAGAGCCCAACAGATTATTTCACATCAATTAATGTGGATGAAGAAATTTCTTTCAGAATAAAAGTCAAAAAATTATATGCTAAAACATAGGCATGATCTTCCCACTGACCATCCCAGACCCTTAATGTTTGAGCAATGCATACACATTTTTTATTAACTGCCGATGAGAAATCTCCTTTTGCAGTGCTACAGGCACTGACATATATATTCTAAGAGCAGCATCCTGCTGCTGTCAGAATACACAGATCAGTGCAGCAGCTGACTGGCGTTCCTGCAATGCAAACAACAACGGTTAACAATAAAACACAGTTAAGCCCTGTACACATGGCTGGGAATCTCGTCAGGAAAAAAACATCGGTTTTCCTGACGAGATTACTTGCAAGCTTTCCTGCTCGCTGAGTGTACACACGGGCCATCACATTCGATGCCGTCGCCACCATCTTGCTACAGCCTGCACTGCCCGGGGGCAGATAAGCATATACACATGCTCGGTTTTCACAGCAGGAAAACACTGCAGAGAATCCCGATGATAAAATAGAGTTTCTCTTTTTTTTCTTGTTGGGATTCCCGGCAGTTTTCCCGATGAGAAACCATACACAAGCACGGTTTTCTCTGCAAAAAGCTCTCCCAGCTGCTTTCTTGCAGAGAAAAACCTGCGTGTGTACGAGGACACTATAACATTAACTCAAAAAAAACACAAACATTTTTTTTTTACTTTTTACCTTTTTATTATTTTTTTACTTTTTTAGAACAATGACCTTGCAGCCTTGTGTGCACATTGTATACCCTAGACCAGTGGTTATCAAGCCAGTCCTCAGGGCCCACTAACAAACCAGGTTTGCAAGATAACTGAAATACATCACAGGTGATATCATTTGCTGCTCAGTGATTGCAGTATTCTAGTCTGCGTCTCCCCAAGGTAATACATAAAATCTGGCCTGTTAGTGGCCCTGAGGACAAGGTTGATGACCACTGCCCTAGACTGTGCCGTGCTGTACCCTAAACTAATACTCCACTAGTGTGTGGTAGCGACGGAAGTAGTCCTTGACACAGAGTTTTTTTGGAAATTGTTATTGTTGAAGCAGAGATTTGATGCACAGACCAGGTCGGCCAGGATAGGAGAGAGAAGAAAAAACGGTGTCATGTCTAATTCCGTGTCTGCTACAGACACAACATCTTTTTTGGTGTGACTTTTGGGTCAGGGTACCAGGAAAGACATTACGAAAATGCCTTTCATGCAACTGGCTCACTGCATCTGGATCTGGGGTTTTGGTCACAGCACTTCTGGAAACAAAAGGGCTGTAATTATCGCTTCCTGAATTTTTAGGAAGGATACACTTTTTCCTGAGGCATAGATGAATGCTAAACCCCCAGCTGCTTTATATACGAACAGAAGTGAATGGCCAGGAGCTGTCATTTGCCAGGAGTGTGTGGTAAGCACACCCTTTTCTTTGTAAATGTCAGTTTTAATGTAGTAGTTGTTTTACATCATACAGGTGTGCCACTTTACAGGCAGGGTCAGGACATCGCCCATTCACGTAATGGAGTTTTGAATTTTTAATGTTTAACTTTAAGTATTACCAAAATCTCTGCTCCTTGCCAAACAAAATTCATTCATCAGTGCCACCCATCAGTGCCACCTCTCAGTGATACCTATCTGTGCACATCAGTTCCGGCTCATCAGTGCCTATCAGTGCCGCCCTATCAGTGCCCATCAGCGCACACAATGAAGGATAAAAAATGACCGGTATTCTTTCTTTTTTTTTAGCAAAAAATAAAAAACCCAGCAGTGATTAACTGCCTGTCCACCGCCCGCCGTCAACGGCGGAAGGAACACCCTCTTGTTCTGGGCGGACATCATATGACGTTGCGCCTTCACAAGCTAAGTCACTGGGGACCCGATGCGCGTGCCCGGCGACAGCCAGGCACCCGCGATTGACCAGTAACTGAGCAGGACCGTGGATCTGTGTGTGTAAACACACAGATCCACATCCTGTCAGGGAGAGGAGACCGATGGTGTGTCCCTTGTACATAGGGTCACCTCCCCCAGTCAGTCAGCTCCCCCCACAATTAGAATCACACCCTAGGGAACACATTAACCCCTTGATAACCCCTAGTGTTAACCTCTTCCCTGCCACTCATATTTATAACAGTAATCAATGCTTTTTAAAGCAGGGATCGCTGTATAAATGTAAATGGTCCCAAAAATGTGTCAAAGTGTCCGATGTGTCTGTCGCAATATCGCAGTCAGGATAAAAATTGCTAATCGCCGCCATTACTAGTAAAAAAAAAATAATAATAAAAAATGCTATAAAAACTATCCCCTATTTTGTAGCTTGCTATAACTTTTGCGCAAACCAATCAATATACACTTTTAGAGATTTTGTTTACCAAAAATATGTAGAAGAATACGTATGTGGCCTAAACTGAGGAAAAAAATTTGTTTAAAAAAATGGATATTTATTATAGCAAAAAGTTAAAATATAGTGTTTTTCAAACTTGTCCCTCTTTTTTTGTTTATAGCGCAAGAAATAAAAACCGCAGAGGTGATCAAATACCACCAAAAGAAAGCTCTATTTATGAGGAAAACATGATAAAAATGTCATTTGGGTACAGTGTTGCATGACTGCGCAATTTTGCCATTCAAACTGTGACAGCGCTGAAAGCTGAAAATGGATTGGGCAGGGAAGGGAGTGAAAGTGCCCTGTAGGCAAGGTGGATTAAAAACCACAAAAAGACAGAATTTGTGTGAAAAAATTGAAATAGTTTTTTATTTAGGGTACAGCATTGCATGACCGTGCAATTGTCATTCCAAAGTGTGACATTACTGAAAGCCTGAAAATTGGTCTGGGCAGGAAGGGGTTGAGTGCCCAGTAAGCAAGTGGTAATTATCTCTTATTGACCTTCAGTAGGGTTCGGATGCAGCACCTGAACTTTACTGATGTTACCCTGAGCCAGATTCAAACAAACCCAGGTGTGCTCAGCATCAATAATTATATAGGCATTGTACAAAAACCTACCAACTCACCCGATGCACCTTTTACTTGGAGGACTGTATCATGAAATATACTAAAGAGGATAAGAAATATTTAGCAACCCTGTAATCTAACTAGTGGAATGTAATGCATTGAATTACGTTTTGAAAAAAAGCATCAACACCGTAAGACAGAATGAATAATTTTTATTACAGAAAATACAGTTATTTCTTTGGAGGTTTTGTCAGGATTTAAATTGGATATCTACTTCTATTTCCCTATATTCAGTGATATGGTTTGATAGTTTTGAAATAGCTTACTATTTCTGCTGCTGAAATCTAAATTGCTTGGAGACTATGATTCAGCAAAACCTTTGGATTTTACTTTATTTTAAAGGGGACTTTAAATAAAAAAATGCTAACTTTATATATTATATTTAATGAAGGCAAATTACAGAGGAGATTAGGTGCCTGGAAGCCCTGAAAAATAAAATGGAAAAATCATCGATTTTTCTCTTCCTCTTGAAGAGTTCATTCATAGACAAAGTAGACACAGGGAGTATATTTTACTTTACATATTAATTGCTGAATACTGTATTTTGTCTGTAGAATCTCTTCTTTCTGTCCAGAAACTGGACATCTGCATAATGCTTTCTGATTGTGAGAAATACAAAAAAAAGCCAAGCAAGGATTTCAGGAGAAGCTTTTCATATCTTATTTTGACAGTTAGAATCATCTCTAGAAAATGTGGTTCGCTTTTTGACAAAACTATAAGGGCACCTGGACTTTATGGTGCCCTTATTAAAGATTTTTTTTGTTGCTTCTTAACCACTTAAGCCCCGGACCATTTTGTTGCTAAATGCCC